>NC_056735.1:718918447-718935947 GCF_019279795.1 Protopterus annectens | reverse complement strand
GCCTTGGTGACTGTTTCAAAGAAAGCGACCAGGTTTAAGAGGCAGGATCTGCCCTTAACAAAGCTGAACTGTGTAGGATCCAGTGTCTGTAGGTCCCCAATATCTTTATTTATGAGGTCCATGATGATCCTTTCCATAGCTTTGCAGATCAAGCTAGTCAGGCTTATGGGGTGATAGTTTCCAGGATCTGTTGAGGCACCACCTTTGTGGAGAGGGACCACTGTTGCTGTACACCACTCTTTGGGTACATATCCTGTAGTAAGGCTGAGATTGAACAGTAGTTTTATGTTTGGGTTTAGCTGTTCTTGGAGTTCATGTAGGACGCAGCCCGGGACACTGTCTGGTCCCATTGATGCTGTGTTTTTTAGCTTTGGAGAGGGCGGCTCTTACCTGAGCATCTGAGATATCAGGGGGGCAGCACACTGCTGGGATAGATATTTTACCTTTTGGTGGGGAGGGGGGGAGTTTACACTGAACCTGTCAGCTAGGATGTTGGCAATGTCTGTGGGTTCGGTGTATTTTTTGTCATTTTGGACTAATTCTGAGCATATCTGGGAATTCCCACCCAGGTTCCTGACATAACTAAAGAAAGCCTTGTGATTATCCTTAGTGTCCTGTGCAATTTTTCTCTCTAAGCTGGCCTTAGACGATTTTATGAGTGCCCATAGTTTTTTGCTAATACTGATCAGAGATGCCTTCCCTTTTTGGGATTTTGCTCTATCATGTAGTAGCTTCCTCCTTCTATTGTATAGTTTGTTTATGGCTGGGGTCCACCAGACAGGACGTCTGCCTTTGGAGGATTGGGTCTTGGTTTTATTTGGGATTGCATGATCCATGCATTCCTGAAGGTGTTCATAGAATGCGTTTATAAAGGATTCTGTGGTCTGGGCCATATTTTCCACAGGCCCGGGGGCTTTGAAGGAGTCCACCTAGGTTTTGAGGAGTGTGAAATTTGCTTTAGAGAAGTTTTTCACTGTGGTTTTCTGGGCAGGGGGTGGGGTCGGGATGTGAATATCCAGTGAGATTAGTTTATGGTCTGATCTTACCAGTGAGGGATACACTTCTGGTCTGGAGCATAGAGTCCCCATGTTGTTGATGATCAGGTCCAGTATGTTTTCCCCTCTTGTGAGAGTGGTAACAAGTTGTTCCATAGAATTTGAGTTTATAAATTCTAGGAACCTTTCGGCTAGGGTGTTGGAGCTATTGTAATGCTCCCAGTTTGGGTAGTTGAAGTCGCCCAATATAATGGTATTTGGAGAGACCTTCATATTTTCCAGTGTTCTCAGGAAGGCCAAGTGGGGTTCCTGGGTTTGGGAGGGTGGTCTGTAGCAGGCTATAAACTGGAAGGCAGTTTTACCCACTGTTAGTTGCACATGGATAGTCTCTGATGCCTTGTGCTGTGCCACCAACTTGGAGGTGTGGGTATCTTTGACGAATATTGATACTCCCCCTCCTTTTGTGGTTCAGTCCAAGTTTTGGGGCTGACAAGCATGGTATGAGGTATAACCTGGTAGTGCTGGGGTGTTCTCGGGAGCCTTGAATCAGGTTTCTGTTACTGCACAGATATCGATGTTCTCCATGCTAAGGAGAGTTTCGAGTGCATGCATCTTGAGGTTTAGACTTCTGGCATTGATTAGCATTACTCTTAGTTTCTTATCCCTTGTGATACCTATGGAGGTGTGTTTGTCTTTTGAGCCTTGCCTAAAAAAGGCACTATGGGGGTGGCAAGAGCCTTTGCCAATATCCGAAAGCCCAGGGATGACAGGTGCAAGCCGTCCCTAGCGAAGCATCGTGGCTTGTCGAGCATGTCATCCCAGGCTGACAGGCATTGGATCCCCTTTGAATGACACCAATACTTAAGCCAATTGTTGAAATTGATCATCTTGTCTTCATATTGTGGCATCATTCTTGGTGAGGGTAAGATGCTACTCAAGGTCAGCGTCATACCGGCCTGGGCTACATGCTCAGAGAGCTCCTCTATGTCTCTTTTCATGTAGTCCAGGGAGATACGTCTCAGGCCATTCACACCAGCATGGACAATGACTGAGTCATATTTGTACTTGCCTTGGAGTGACCTGAGTGCTTGTGTTATGTGGCGGATCCTAGTGCCTGACAGGCAACTAACCGTGACCTTCTCCTTGTTCAGCCTGGTGAGCGGGACGTCAGTGTGCCTGACGAGAGAGTCACCTATTACAAGTGTATCAGGTGTGTTGTTTAGCCTTAAGAGCTGTGACTGTTCGGCACACTGGCTTTGTGAGCTATGTGTTGCACGTGTTTTGTTTTGGGGTAGTGGTTGCTTGGGTGTCTGCTTTGGAGGTCTCTGCTGCTTAGGCAGATTTTTATTTAGAGCTTCCGAGTATGTTTTGGTGTGTTTATGTGTCTGGTTTGCTGTCGTGGTAGGTCTATGTGAGACTGGAATTGTACTGAGTTGTTTCTTGTCACTCCTTTTCTGTGTGTATTCGCTTTTGATATGCATTTCTGTTATTGTATGATGTATAATGTATTTTCACTTTTGTGATTGATTTTTTATTGTAGTATGTACTTTCCTCCTCTGGACCAATGTCTTACTTTTTTAGTGAAGGGTATTCTGATATTATTGATGTGACTGTTATTATATGCTCTTTTGAACAGAGAGAGAAAAACTGTATAGCCATCAGGTATCATAACAATGATAGCTGACTCATTAAAAGAGTGAACAGTAACTGAAATCTTGATATCAGATTAGCAGTTTGGTGGTAGCATAGGTTGAGTGCTGGGCTGGCAACTCAACACCATAAAAACTTCACTGCCAATCAATCTGAGGACTGGTGATCCACTGTGGTAACCCCTAACCGGAAAAGCTGAAAGACATTGCTATACTGTGAATACATTTAATGAGTACCATTACCAGACAGGTATTGATAGCCCCTTCTGAGAAATGTGTGCGTGTGTGTGTGTGGGTGTGTGTGTGTGTGTTTGTGGGGTGTATAAAACACCTTGGTTGTAGTTCAGTTAGTGTGTTGGGACTAGAAAGCACTGGGCTCAGACTGAGGTGATGAAATCCTGTGCTGGCAGTGTTTATAACTCTGACAGTGTACAGTTTACTTGTGTGTGACATGTGTAGTCATGACCCAAAGCAGTACAGCACATTCACTGTAAGCCCTTAAGGTCATTTACTTTCCTGCATACATATTAGGTGGAAGTAGTGTGAAGCTGGGTTCTGTAGTCCCTGTCCTCTAATCAAATTGGTTTGCAGTATTCTGGCTTTACTGCAAATGAGTCTTTTATAGCTTGCAAAACAGTCTTGTCACAAAAAGTGTGTGCATCCTTACAAGGTAAAACATTCATCAGTATACATTACATAACAGTTATTTTATTTTTCAGTCATAACAATTAGTAGATTGCTAAGATGAGCTCTGAAGAATATTCAAAGGAACCAGTTGCACAGCTGGTAAAGGTATGCAAACTGAAAAGTCTCTCACATACTGGCTTGAATACGAACTTACTAGCCTTGTGTGCAGTGAAAGTTCAGTCCATTAGACATGGAGACAGTATGGTAGGGACTAGAGGTGAGTAGCTTGAAAAGACCCAGTGTGTCCTCAAATAACCTTGATATTTGATTTGAATTAAAGAGAGATAAGAGGTGGAGCTGAAGGGAATATGCATGGAAACAGAAGCAGCCAAATGAATGAAACAATTTAAGCTGCAAAAAGAGTGAGAGCTGAAACAGCCTGAGACGCAAGAAATGGAGAAGGAGCATATAGAGACGAAGAAGGACTGTGAAGAAAGAGAGGATGAGAATAAAAAACAGGAAAATCACAGCAAGGGAGGTCATTCGTGACTTTTCCCAAGCACATGTGAGCAGCAGAGGGGAAAACTCATCCCTTAATACCAAGCAAAGTACTAAATTATTTTTCCAGTATAAAGAGAGGTGCCTGTTTAGTTTCATTTGGACATTTGAAAAGTTATGTAAACAGAACCAGACTGACCAAGGACAATGTGTTAGCTTTTTAAATCCTTTGTTTCTGGGTCATACTTCTCAACCTCTAAGCACAAGAAACCTGGAGAAAGCCAACAATAATGGGGGGACAAAGCACAAAAATAGGAAAGGATTTTAAATATTGCTCTTATAAACTTAGGAAGTTGGTAGAATAACAAGATTTGTGTGATGCATTTTCTGAAGGATATGAAGTCTGCAACTCAAATGTGTGTCATTATTTAGTGACTTCAGTCTTCAGTGATTTCTAAGAAAACCACAAATTTTATGAGAAACAGGTCAAAAATAGGAGGCAAAAATCTGGATATTCTGTAAAAATCTGGGCAGCTGAGAGGTATGTTCTGGTTAGAGCTATGCATGCTCTTAGCATGTTAGATGTTGATTGCACTGACTATAACAAAGATAAGTATGCCCTTTTAGAATGTTTTAAACTCACTCTTGAAACATATAAAAAACATTTAGAGAATGTGGAAGTAAATCAGAATATAGTGTCAGTGATTTCTTTGCTTAAATATGCACCTTTTGCATAGTTTGGTGAATGTATATTAAGATAACATGACTTAAATGCTGGCAGACCTTTTGACTAGAGAACAAGCAGTCAGTACTATGCCTGAAGATATGAGGATGTAGATGACATACTGGGAACATGCCTCAGCTGAAGACATGGGTAACATTATCCCTAGGATTCAATAAAGTCTGTTTAGGCTCTGTGTAGAACCTATGTGGAATGTATTATTGTACACTGCCACAGTTCTCCCTCAGCAGCGTGCTATAAATATTAAATATGGCGTGAACCTGTGGGAGGTCACTGCAATATAGATGTTAAATCCGTGTAAGACTGATGGCACAGCCACATGCTTTTCAGCCCATTAACCTTGAGCAAAAGGTCTGCAAGACATTATATTTCATTAAATTGGATTTATTTTTTTTTAGGTTTTACGTGCTTATTTGAGCAGTGTAGTGCATTATTTAGCTATGCTTAGCTTTGCTCACCCATATATCAGACATACGCTAGGCATCTAAAAATTGAAACTGAATGTATTTAATGTTAATTTTTTTTGTTTTATTTTTATGTGCTTGTTTGCGTGATATGCCGCATTATTTAGCAATGCGTAGAGTGGCATACTTTTGCATTAGACATCCACTACACAGTTAAATATAGAAACCAGATGCATTCAGTTGTTGTAGTTCTGCAGTGCCTAGCAGCATGCAAGCCAGCACAGCGAAGCTGTGCTACACTTACAGGCACCTTCAGATTATATTTTAAGATATACAAGTTCCCTTCACTATCTCAGTGGCTAGATAGGTTGAGTCATGACCTACAGTGTAGTAGGATCCAGGTTTGAGTCCTGGGCAGTAATACCTTTTACATATAGTGCTGTAAAACTGTTTCACGTGACCGAAACATCAGTTGACTTTAAATTAAATAATTGGTACATTTAGAAAAGGTGCACAATGCTAAGCATTGTTTAAACATGGTCAACGGTCTTTTCTTGTTTGTGCATTGCTAAGCTTTGCTTAAACATGGATTTTGAGAGCTTGTGCAATGCTAAGCAAAGTGGCACATTTTTGAAAGTTACAGTATGATGTGCAAGGGTGGGAGTGAGCTTATCTAAAGGGCAATAGGTGGGAATTTTACATTATTCCTTGGAGCCTGACCTTGACTGTGGGTATGGCTGCTGTCATGGGGGAAGGTGTGTGATTTAGGGCATAAAGGTGGGGTGTGCAAGAGTCCATGGTTTTCAATAGACTCCTGGTAGAATGCTACAGATTCTGGCTGCTGCAGGGAACTACCAGGGCTCACAGTGTAAGTCTGAAGCCTGGGATAGTTTGGCCAGGGACCTGAGCAGTGTAACCGGTATCCCCCGCACTGGTGACCAGTGTTGTCAACATTTTGATGACCTGTATCATAGGAAAGGGGAACCTTGGATATACCACAGCTGCAGATGAGAGGGTTTGCAATGTCCAGTCTCGTGCAATACATTTGGCCGGGATAAGGCAAGCACGTGGTATGTAAGAAAATCAATAAAGTAATAACTTAATGCATAACTTAATAATAAAATAAAATAAATACAGATATTGCAGCCTTAACAGTCATGTATGAAATACCTGGGAAATCTTAATGCGTCAGTGCATATCTGAACTGGTAAAGCAACTAAGCATGCAGTACTGTGTAGCATAGCTTTCAAACATTAGTTAATGTTGTGGTCTACCCAGATTAAGAGTCAATGTTGTGGTCTGCTCATTGTCTGAAATATGCTGTATAAGTTAACAGAAGTCCTAGACAGCTATCCATGTGTGTAAATATAAGATTTGAAACAACATAAATCAATAAAGTGTAAAAGGAGATGGTGCTCTGATAATTAATTTTTTCAGATAAAATGTTCAGTATTCCTGTAGTCACTGCTTGTGGGTTCTAATCCGACACAAGTCAACTGAGAAATGTACAGTAGCCAATAATGTTTTACCATGTCATAAATAAATACTGTGCAATACCTAGATTAAGAGTCAGTGTTGTCTTCTGCTCATTTTGTCTGAAATATGCTGCAGGCTGCAGTCTATAAATGAATAGGGCAGTGATGGCGAACCCATGACAAGCGTGTCAAAGGTGACATGCCATGATATTTTTGGTGACATGCTGAGTTATGAAAGAAACTTAATGAACACCTGTCCGTTTTTTTTTTTTCTGGATTGAAAGGCTTTGTCTGGTGTTGGAGTTTATAATGTAAACCTGGAATTCTATGTTGTTTTCACCTTTCATGAAGCCAAGAGGATCAAGGGTCTCCAACACATGTCTTATTCTGCCAGACTAAAGAAACTCCAGCTCTATTCAGTAGCATACCGCCTGCTCAGAGGTGATCTCTGCCTGACGTACAAGGCCATGTCCAATCAGAAACTGATGGATATGCTCCACCTCAAAAAATCCAAATCCATCAGAACCATGAGAGCTAAAGACTTAAACCTCGGTACAAGTATGAATAGGACATGCTGGAGGGATAGATTCATAACCCAGAGGCTTCCCATGCTCTGGAACAAGATCCCAGTTCATGTTAGACAGAGCCCCTCACTGACTCTCTTCAAGAGAAATCTTGATGAGTGGATGGGAGATCGTAAGTTTACCCCAGGGGTCACATCTGTGTCACTACTAGACAGGGGCACAGTAAACTAATTCTATTATATAAGGGGACCTTCACTGTGTCACTACTAGACAGAGGAACAGTATTCTAAATCTATTCTGTGCATTTTTGTACCATTTCATGGGGTGGCGAAAGCCACATCACTATGGCTAGGCTTACAAATGCCCCAGGGCAGATAGCCTAGTACTAAACTATGAAACTATGAAACTATGATTGGTTAATCTTAGAAATTAGCACACTAGAATGTGATAGCAATCCTTGCTTACAGCCACAAGTGTCCAGCATAGTCATGACATATAACAGGCAGTAGCAACTTCATTTTGTTGCACCCCCTGCATGTATAACTTAGTCATTCTGATCTACCCCACCTTGTCTATTCTATAATGATGTGTTTGCATTATTTAGTAAGTGCAAATGCTGGCTTTTTTCTAGTTTACTTATTGCTATGTCAAGAATTGTTTCTCTTTTGTTGGGGGGCATACCTCACAACCTCTTACAGCAAGAAATCTGGACAAACCATTAATAAAAGTGTGATAAAGGCTGAAAAATGGGGACACTTTTTTAAATATTGCTCTTACAAACTTAGAAAGTTGATACAATAACAGTTTTACATTAGAATGACTTTTCTGAAAGGTATGAAGTCTGAAACTCAAATGTCTGTCATTATTTTCTAACTTCAGTCTTCAATGATTTGCTGCTAATTTGCTACGAAAACCACAATTTTATGAAAAATGGGCCAAAAATATAAGGCAAAAATCTGAACATTCTGTGAAAATCTGGACAGCTGAATGGTATAGGCGGGTGACATGCCAGCAGATTCAAGTTAGGGCATTTTCCAAATTTTTGACATGCCAAGCCCAAGAGTTTCACCATCACTGGAACTGGGTAAACATGTAAATTCACAGAACTCCTACACATCTATACATGTGTGTAAATGCAAGATTTGAAATAACATGAGAAAAGTGTAAAAGGAGACAATGCTCTGATAATTTATTTTTTTCAAATAAAATGTTCAGTATTCCTGTAGTAACTGCTTGTGGGTTTAATCCGACACCAGCCAACTGAGAAATGTACAGTAGGCAATACTGTTTTAATATGTCAGAAATAAATGCTGTGCAATACCCAGCTTAAGAGTCAGTGTTGTGTTCTGCTCATTCTAGCTGATATATGCTGTAGGTTGCAGTCAATAAATGAATAGGGTAAATGTGTAAGTTAATGGAACTCCTACACAGCTATGCATGTGTGTAAATGCAAGATTTGAAACAACATGAATCAATAACATGCAAAAGGAGACAGTGCTCTGATAATTTATTTTTCAAATAAAATGTTCAGTATTCCTGTAGTCACTGCTTGTGGGTTCTAATCCGACACCAGCCAACTGAGAAATATCCAGCTGTCAAATGTAATCAGTGTACATGAACATACCTCTCAACTGTCATGATATTTGCAGAATGTACTGAATATTGCCCCATATGTCTGGTCTTCTGATTTGCAGATATATGACATTACTTGAAATGCAATTTAATGGCAAATATGTTATCAGAACACCTTGCTACTATTGCATGAGCACACCATGTAAGAATGTTCCCTGTTGTTGTGGCTTTGTACCACCATTATGTATAGCTTGGCCTATAATGCCCCATGCTAAGAGATTGAGCGGTATGTATGTGAAACATCTTATATACAATACAAGCAGCATTGAATGATTGCTGGATGCATTATGAGCTGTACTATAGTGTGTGTGTGTGTGTGTGTGTGTGTGTGTGTGTGTGTGTGTGTCTGTGTGTGTAAGGAACAGAGTAGTTTTTCAAATAATAAATGCCATAGAAGTCAGTAGTCTCACAAGTAAAATCTAACATATCTAGATGTATGTAGTTGTCTGTTTAGTTATACTATCTCTGAAGTTACTAATGTTCTTCTTTTTTCTCTCATACCACCCCTTCTCTTCTTTTATTTATTTAATCAATATATTTATTATCATTTGATATTATCAGATTATTTGTTATTACATGTTATGCTGGCCTTATGTATAAATTAATGCCGTTTGCTGTTAAAAAACTTTCATTTACATTATTCATTGCTGTGTTCCTCATTATATTATTTTCAATTTGTTTCCATCATTCATTCTTGTTTTCTATTATGTTATTAATTACATTTGTTTGGGTTATGTTTATCTTCCTTTATGTTTATATTTCATTTGCCACAACGAGTCAAGTAGGCCAGTTCCTAGCAATCCACCTACCTTGGCTCTCTGGGCCGAAGCACTGGGGCCAAGCACATCTGGGCCACAGTCTGGTGGCACCTCCTCTGCTGCTCCTGCACTATGTGCTCCATCAGGGTGTTCTATCCCATAGGCTGGGGTGTGCTACCCCCTGGGAGTGGAGGTGGAGGTGGGTATGTTCATCACCCAAGACCAACTGCCTGGCATGATGCATAGCCTTGTGTGCCAAACTGTTGGTGCATGCCTACACAGGATGGAGAAAATACTGCCCATCTTGGTGGGCAGTCTGGCCCCAGGTGCTGGCATTGACCACTGCCTCCACAGAAGCAGTAAAGGTGCAGTACTGAAAGTCTCATCGGTGAGGACTTGAGTCACACTTCTACCGTGTCTGACATCCATGGGACTGGGATTCCACAACACCCTTCCCACCAAGGTGTTCACCCCCCTCTTGTGTCCCATACCAACCCTGTCTGCTGTCTTGTTTGTCTTGTCTGACTGCAAAAGCTTCCTCATGTTCCCAACTTACCTTTCCCACACATATGTACGTCCCTTCCCCAACATTCCACTCTAATAAAGGGGAACCTGTCCCAAAAACAAATATCTCCCCATACATAGCTCTCCATTACACACACACATGTCCACTGGACACACTTAATTTGGTCCAATTGGCTTGACTTATGTTGTCATCACCCCTCTCACTGAGGGTGACAGTCCAAATTCACCTAAAAATCTTTTCAAGTGCACAGTTGTTGCTTTTGATGAAATGGATAGATATAGCTATGGTTCCTTCCTACATGCTTCCTGCACATACTTACCTCCCTTTCACTGTGTTTTTCCCCCTGCTTGCACCCCATTTCACCACTGTCCTATCTCCCCAATTTTTCTTTTCTTTAAAGATTTTTGTGGGATGCTGTGCTACAGCTAACTGGTAGTGTATTACTATATGTATTTGAAAGCATAATAATCATGTTCAAAAAGTACACCTGCACCCTACTTCAGACCCAGTACCATTTCAGTTGAAGAACAGTACATCAACCTGCCAAGCCACACAGCCAGTTAATTAGCAAAGGTGTTTTAAGCAAAACATAGTAATTGTCATTTTCTCATCATTAAGAGTGTTTACAAGATGCTGCACATTGCACTGCAGCATGCAAATCTGCTAAAAGATTAATGGAAAATATGAATTTGACTGGGGCTGTGGTAGAAAAATACATCACTATAAAGCCATAGACAAAAGTAAGTGTGCAATTATATCTACAACATGTAAAAATGCACCCACTATAGCAGTGGCTCTGTAGCATAATCTGTTAAATGCTTTGAAAACATAAATTTTTGGTCCACATGGTCCTGGGTTCAAATACAGCTGTGTCTAGCATAAATTGTGATATGTATGGCTGTCTCATCACCTATTTATTCACACAAAGCAGTACAGATGGAATGCCTACTTTTAAAGAATGAAAATCAAAGGCCTGCAGATAAGACCCCATTTTAACTATTCCTATTACACTAGAAAGTGCATAGAATGTCAGGTCATGCATTAGCATGAATTCCCAGAGGATTTTGAAGTATGTAATTAGAGATGTGGCCCAGTAATATCAGACTGCAGCCCACAATAATTTGCTAGTGATATTACAGACAACCACAGCTGCACAGGTAGCATACATATATGGAGTTTGTGCTGGAACCAAGCGTTGCCAGCACATGCATTCCAGATGACTACCATGAAATAACACATGACTTGGCAGTTTTCTATCTTGTTGACATAATGGTTAATGTACCTCTACCTTGTTCTAGGACACACCAAGCATGTTGCCCTTTACTCTATTAATGATACATTTGGCTAACATACTTACCTTAAACACATACCTTAATTTCCAGTGGGATGGGTTCTCTCAATCTGGCTCTGACTGTACGCCAAGGCTGCCACAGGTCCCACAGTTACTCTTAAGTGTTGTTGTCTTGCACATTCTTCAGCCTCTATGCCTATACCTATTGCCTGCAGCAGCAGCAGCAGCAGCTTCAGCCTGTAGCACACACATCTGTATGTAAAATGTAGCTGCTACAAACATTCTCTCTGTACTGATGTAGTATCTTTACCCCAGTAATTTCCACCCCAATATATGAGAAAGGGGATGGAATCTATATTGAGGCCTTATATCTTGTTGAGTAGTTGCATGGGATTGGCTAATTATATTGCAGATCAGCTGTCAAGGCTGTCTGTAGCATTTCTGAACCACAGATTGGTTCAGAGGCAATCACCTGCTAATTACAACCATCTAAAAAAGGCAAACTTCTAGTTAGGGGAACCATTGTGTACGAGGGTTAGTTTGTATGGTTAACTTGTTGACATAGCACTTATATGGCAGTATCTTTCGACAGAGGATTATTGTACTCCATCAGGTATGTAACCATTTTGTTTCTACCATGATGCATATGTTTGAATATATTTAGGGGGAATGGGGATTACATCAGTAAGCCTTTCTTAGAACTGTACTGATGACATGGCATTGATCTCCAGCTGTGTTACACCTACAGAGGATGTAGAGTACAGCAAGGCTATAATGCTCTTGTTAACTAGTTACATAGGTCTCCTGGATGCTTCCTTTGATAGCAGTTGTAATTTTACTGCTATTTGGTTGGCACTGCTGTTTTTGCATATTATATAGGGGGTTTCTACTATGGGTAACACTACAATGGACTCGTGTTGGGTGTGTGATCATACATGAACTTCTGTCATGGTACAAACAGGAGTAGGTCACTCTTGCTACTATCCTAGTTGCATCCACAGCCTTTGTATGTTTGACAAACTGTTGAATATGAGATGTGTAATCAAGCAGTGCATACTGATAGCCTTCTTTTATTGTTGTATCTCTACATACTGTACTCCCACGTATGTGATCCTGACGTGTTCTCATTTATTTGTCTCAGGAGATATGCATGCATGATGCAGGGCACCATTTACTGAGGCAGAAAATGACCTTATCATTGAGGCTATACACCAACATTACCAAGTTGTGCTGTCCAGAGGCCACAGATATTGGACAGTCAGAGGGTGGGGACATTGAACAATGAAGTGTGGCTACTGTGTCTTCAGTGACTGTCGAGATTAGCCATACCCAAACAGTGGGTGAAGATTCACACAAGGGGATTGGTAGGGTTGTAGGAGGCCTGTTGTCCCTCCATCACCTGTTGCAGCTGTCTCATCACGTGTCACTCAGTGTATGTTTAGGGCCTTCATGGAGGCACAGGCACATTCAGAAAGGAACTCCTGAAAAATGCTCAGAGTTAGGGATGTAGCATAGTCTGCCATTTGTGACTTCCTCCACCGTGTTGCTGATACCCTGAATGGTTGACTGACACAATGGAAAGAGGTAGGTATGAGAGAAACTGCACATTTTCTGTCTTTGAATGCAAGTTGTGTGTGATGGAATGTCTGATTGGAGTTGAGCATCAACCTCATGGGCGTAGGTCAGCAACTACATCTGCTGAGAGTCAACGTGGCCATGCACAATCACAGTGTCATAGTGGCAGCACATCAAGTTCTCCAGAGGGGAGTGTGCTGTCCACACCAAGACATAGCAGGCCATGTGCTAGTAGTCCTGGGCTTTCCTGTGGAGGACATGTTCCCAGCAGACATCAGTCACCATCAGGCAGTAGCACAGCATCTGACCTTTGGCATGGAGGTGCCAGTGCAACTCCTGTCAGAGCCAGTTCTTATGTTCGGGGGCAGATACTGTCAGCTCTACCATGTATGGTTCACAGTTTTCCAACATACAGACACACAGGGCTAGCACTGAGCTTGGCTGTGTTCATGCAGGCACTCACACACCACTGTCACATTGAGGACACCTACAGACACATGCACAAAATTTCCATGGTCCATCAAGCCTGCTTCCCTTCCTGACTCACATACATGATTTCCAACCTATTGGGTCAGCCTAGGCCTCCTACACCTCCACACAACACCCTGTGCAAGTGATGATAACTGTGCCACATCCCTATCATCTTTTTCACAGCTGCAGGGAACTAAAGCTATGTGTCTGATGCATGGGGTGACTATCTATATTAATATGAATTAGTTTCATCCATTGTTGCTGTAGACATGCTACTTGTACTGGTCATTTACACATATTGTATTTTGCCATTTAGAATTGTATACCATAATTTGTGCACATTATGGTGAATGCTGTTGTAAGGGCTGTGGAGTCACACAATGAAATGTGTCTCATGGAAATGTTTACATTTTACTTTCAGGATTGTGTTGGGCACACTGATGGGTGCACATCTACAATCAATCCATCAGCATCAGAGCACAGCATTGAATCTCAGCACAGGAGAGAAATGTCATCAGAAAGGTAATACAGTATAGGTTCATGGGTTCATAGGTTCATAGGTGTTTGCTAGGCTAATGAACATAAGAGCTTCTTTAAGCCCAGCCATGCATCCCAAATATCTGACAAGATCTAATACCCTTGATACATGTAAGCAGGGTTTTGCGAGATAAAACACTTGCAAGCAGGGGCCTGGGAGATGAACTATTTACAGTTTCACTGTGTCCATTAGAGACATGGGTCCCAAACCAGGGACGCTTGTCCTGTTCCCCATCCAGTTGTGTAACTTTCACTTGATTTGCATTAGGGTGGAAGTCTTCTTCACATGGTTGGGGGGGGGCTGTTCCATATAGGGTGCAGTCACTGGGATACACACCTGTCACTCTAGCACATCCTATTTATACCACAGGCAAGGTGTAGGTCTGTAGAAGCAGTAATTCTGGTGCTAGTTGTTTTATGGATATGCAGGTGGTCCACAGTGGCGTCTGATAATGCCCTGTATGGCAGGCATAAATCTCCCCTCCAAAGGCAGTAGGGCACAGAATACAGGGATAGGGCCTTGACGTGGTCTGCAGAGGACATGTTATGCATGCCCTGTATTGGTTTAGTGAGGAACCTGTGTGGCTGTTCCAATTGTTGGATATGCCTGGCTAGGTACATACCTAAGGTGGCATTGCACTCAGTGATAGGCCTGATGAATGCAGAATACACTGGAATAATGACTTACCTGGACTTACATGCCATACCTTTTGTTAATAAGTTGCACAACATAGAATGATTTCCCCAATACTGTAGACACGTGACAGTCAAAGGTTAGATCGCTATCTATGGGTGTTCCAAAGTCCCTGACTACTGGGTCAGCTGTTAGAGGTGTGCTGTCAATATGATAGTTACCAGAGGTGGGTGACTTCCCAAAACATAGCATTGTGCATTTCTTGGCATTTAGTGCTACTCCATGACTCTGATGCCAGCTGCATGTCTGTGTCAGCCCCTCCTGGAGAACATTTGTGTCAGTGTAGGATTCAATGATAGCTCCTAATTTAGACAAGTAAATGTCTAAGATGAGCGCTCCAAGGAATGATTTGTGAGGGAGTCCACTTATGAATGGCCTGTTTGTAGATGTGGACTCCCCTATGCTAACTTCCTGGGTCCTGTCTATGAGCCACTTGGCTATCCACCGGATGATGTACTAGTTTGTACCTAACCTCTTGAGTTTGTCAACAATGCCTGATGGAGGTATAGTGTCACATTGTCAGGCCATGGTAGGCAGTGTGAACCATTTTCCATCATCCATTGCTTTGGTTACCTTTTCAAATAGGTCCACCAGGTTGGGTAGGTATGATCTACCCTCAACAAAACCCTGGGTTTGGTCCAGTGTCTGGACATGTACTACATCTCTACTGATCATTTCCACAATAATTATTTCCATGGCTTTATATATCAGACTAGTGAGACTTCTGGGACTGTACTCACCAGAGTCTGTAGATGGCCCACCTTTGTGCAGAGGGATAACTGCTGCTGTTCTCCATTCATGAGGCATGAAGCCTGTTTGGTGGCTACAATGAAATAGTTATTCCAGAGGCCCTGAAAGTTCATGTTTCATGCTATTTAGAAGGCATGCTAGGATATTGTCTGGGTCCATTGATGCAGTCGGCTTGTTCTTAGAGAAAGCATTAAGGACCTGTTCCCTAGTAATAGTAGGGCTACTTATATTTGATGGTATTTCCTAAGGGAAGGTTGAGGGTGAGAGAGGGGTAAAGTTGGGAACTCAAGTTATCAGCCAGGAGGTTTGCTCTTCCTTCTGCCTCATTATAGGTGGCTCCATTTACAATGAGATGTGCACATAATTGTGTCTTGCCTTTGACATTGCAGACATACCTAACGTATGCTTTGTGAGTGTTCTTAGTCTGGAAGCCTGAACTTACCTCAGTTCTGCCTTTGGTAGACTTCATTTGTCCTCTGGTTTGCTCACTTTGATGACCATGATTTTATCCTGCTGTGTGCTGTACCTCCTATGTTTTGCCATGTGTTTCTTCCTTCTGTTATACAGCCTAATGATTCTGTGATTCCACCAGTGTGGTTTGATTTTCAGTTAGTACTGTACTTCTCCTTGGTGGGTACAGCTGCCTCTATGCAGCTATTAACATGCTCGTACAGGGTTTCTGTGAACATTGCTTCATAGGCTGCAGTGTTCTTAGTATTTATGGGGGCTTGAGATTTGGCCAGCTTATCACCTAATAGCTGGAGGTTAGCCTTAGAGTAGTTCCTGAATATTCCATATCTAGCTGGGGGGTCCATGTCTCATGTTTACTTCAAAGGAGACCAATTTGTGTTTGGACATTACCAGGGAAGAAGACCAGATCCAGTATGGTTGCACCCCTGTTTGGTGTATTGGTTGTCTGGCCCAGGGAGTTTGTGTTTTCAGAAGCCAGAAATCTCTGTATTATTATGTTTGTTGTTGTATAGGATTCCCAGGTTAGAATGGGATAATGGAAGTCACCCATGAATATGGTATTGGGTTGGATGGTTAGTGTTTCTAATAAGTTTACATACATGGTATGGGTGTCTTGGGTAATAACGGGGAGTATATAGCTTGCATGGAAGTAGTATTGGATTTTGCCTATTGTGAATTGAACCTGGAACAGCTCAAGTGCATTTTCCTGTTTAACCAACCTTGAAGTATCTTTAGTTTTGATGTACATAGAGACATCTCTACCTTTAGCCCCTGCCTATGAATTAGCTGATCTAAATGTGTGGAAGGCATAATAACCTTGCACTGGTGTATGCTCTTTGTGCCTTTAAATCATGTGTCAGTGACTGCACAGACGTCTTCTGAGAACCCAAATAACTATCTCTAAGTATAGTCTAGGGAGATATGTCTCAGGTCATGTACTCCCACATAGACTATGACTGAGTCATATCATAGGAAGTTACTAGGCTAATGACCCTAAGGCCCTTTCAAGCCTAGCCAAATTCTACTCTTATTTTCAAGATCAGCAACAATTACCATGGCCCAAGATGAACACAGGTGGAACCCTCCCAATGTGAATTTATGGTTACACATCAAATTGTCCATGTTACATTTGAAGAGGGCCAATGAGGTGCTCTGTTTGACATGATGTAGGAGTCCATTCCAAAGGTGTGATAACCTCTAGGAGACAAATCTGACCCTCCAGCATTAGCTAATAATGTCACATACTGGGTTAAGGCCTTTAGAGTAAGTAACTCATGTACCATTTGATTTGCGGGTATGCAGCATTTCAAATACAGCAGGGTCAAAGATTGCCATATATGCAAGGCATAGATCACCTATGAGTAGTCTGTATAAAACAAAATGAAGTGACAGTGATCTCAGATAATCCACAGATGCTGAAGACCTTGAATTATCCTTGTGAGAAGCCTTTGTGGCCTCTCCGATTGCTGCAGGCACTTGGAAAAGTGCATAGCAAAATGAGTGTTGTATTCCATTATTGGCCTGATAAGGGGACAGTACAGAGTTGTAATAACTTCTTTCATTTCATTTCATTAATTGTCACACCTGTCCCAAGCCAGCAGCAATTAAACTAAAAAAAATCTCCAAAGCAGATTATAACCTCTTAAAGGATGGTATAAATATCTTCACTGTACCTCCTCCCTCAGATGGAACTGGCAACTATGCAGAGCTCTACACCAATGCTTTATACAACAACTGTATAACTGCATTGATTCTGCCATATCTGATAGGACCAAAACAAGTTTCTCAAGGAAGACCATACCTGCCTGGTGGACAACTGCCATTAACAGGTTTTACAATAACAGGAAGAAATTGTTGTGTAAGACTAAGAGGGAGGGAGCC
>NC_056735.1:718845947-718913447 GCF_019279795.1 Protopterus annectens | reverse complement strand
TGTTGTAGTGCAGCTTTACTCTCCATGATCTGGTTATGTAGAGCAATACAGACACACACACACACACACACACACACACACACACACACACACACACACACACACACAGATACATACACACGCACAGAAATATATATATATATATATATATATATATATATATATATATATATATATATATATAAATATAATATATATATATATATATATATATATATATATATTCTTTTTTTTTAATAAATTGTGTGAGGAGCAATGGATCTGCACTCTGCTTAACTAAGTGTACGGGCATGCGCAGTGGCATTTTCGGATTGCTTGCATGTTGTTAAGTAGTGCGCAAAATGGAAGGCATGTCAGAGACTTAGTGTTCCATAAACTGACTCTAGCCCACCCCTAGCTATACTCCAGGCCGGGACTATGTGCGTCACATGGTGTGACTTCTGGACTTGTTTCTGTACTGCAAATTGGCTAAGACTTTTTAAATAGGTCTTAGATATGCAGTGCAGCATGCAAATATATAATTAATATGTGAAATAGGTTTATACTAGTATAGCATGCACAACGTAACAGTCTGTAAAAAATACTTCTTACTACTTTACATGGTAAATCTCAAGATTAGAGGCCTCAACACCATCACACAAGTGGCTTGCATTAGTCCTTTGAGCCACAGAAGCTGATTGACAGAAAGGGGATCATTCATCACACCATCACCTGCATACATATGTACATTGCTATTCCTCAGTTACCTAACACATACAATGAAAGTCCAAATTGTACATTACTGTCCTGATACTGTGCGGCATACTAACTGTGTGAAATGCTCATATAGGGTAGATGATTTAGTGTTGTAGCAGTTACAAGGAGACACTGCTGTTTTGAGGGGTGGGGGAACAAATACCCATGTTCTGCAAGGACACACACTAGTCTTGCTATCATTTAACCTCACTTTCTAACATGTCCCTTGAATGATGTACCAGTAATCTACTGCAGTAGGACTGCATGAATATTCCATACATGAGAACTACCGATTACAAATGGTGACATGTTAGTGGAATGGGGGTCTGTCTATAATCCCATGTAGATGTAATTTCTGTCAAATAGCCCACTATAGTTACCTGCATAATGTACCCAGTCTATAGCTACAATAACGTATAATAATAATCCACTACACTACTGTGTAGGTTATGGACTTGGAAATGTAGCAGTTGATACAACTGTACTAAACGGCTGACTCTGATGCAAGCAGTACACAGCCAATACATGGATAGGTACATGGATATGTACAAGATGTGTGATTTCTCTGGCATCAATTTTAATATATATGTATGAGTAGGAGTAAGGTGTTAGTCCCTAGGTTCCTAGGTTGTCAGTGAATATTCCATGTGTGGTTTCTTAGCCAAAGGTAGGGCATACTGAACACACCTACATCTGCCTACAGGGACATCAGCAGGAGGTTCCTCCTCCGAGTCCTCCTGTGACTGTGGCTGTGGTGATTTAGCCACTGGTGGGGGCTGTGTATCCCTTCCCTTTGCTGATCTTGCTGCAGCTGTTTCCGCAGGAACAGATTGTGTAGCATAGCACATACTGTGAATATCTATGCACATGTGGCTGGAGTATACTGCAGGGCTCCACCAGATATATCGAGACACCAGAACTATGACTTCAGAAGCCCAAACAGATGCTCTGTGATGTTCCTAGTTTGTGCATGTGCTTCATTATAGCATTCTTACCTGAGTTTGTGTGCATTTCTGATGGGTGTCATCATCCACGGTTCCAGGGTGTAGCCAGCATCCCCCAGTAAATGGCCTTTTTGTATGTCCTCCCTAGCAAACATCCGGTACAGCTGTGATGTGTACCAGATATGGGAGTCTTGATAACTGCCAGGGTTGCCAACATATTCATTCATGATTATCCCCTGGCCATTGCACATGACTTGGCAGTTGATGGAGTGGTATCCCTTGCGGTTAACGTAGATTCTACCCTGCTCACCAGGTGGTGCCTTGATGTGTACATAAGTGCAATCGATGGCACCCAGTACTTCAGGATAGTGTGCTACATAGTAGAGGTGTTGCATATTGCTGGCCCTCACCTCAGGGGAAAGGGAAAAAAATATGTGCTCGCTGGCATGTGGGAGCATAACACCCAGGAATTGGTGAAGTATCCTGGATGCAGATGCCTGTGACACCCCCATCATGTCCCCAGTTGGTCTTTGAAAAGTACCTGTAGCTAGTATCCTAAGGGCTACACATACCTCAGATTCCACTGGGATGAGTTCACCTCTGTTAGCTCTGGCTCTGAGTTGTAATATGTCCCTGTCTACCCTGTACAACTCTACAATCTACAGCTCATGCAGCTCCTGGTAGGTTACTCTGGGCCTGAACACTCTTCTCCTCCTTGGCCTGGGCTTATTGTCAGCAGCACCAGCAGCATTGATGTCCGCATCTAGCACATACAGATGTTGAATAGCTGTAGCAGCCCTTGCATTATCACAATTAAAATTCCAAGTCTCTACTCCAATGGTTCAGAGTATTGAGAGAAAATCAGAATGTAGGGTGTATGCATACTTTATACAGTTGTGGTGTAGGTCCACCATGTGGGATTGGCTAATTATGATGCAGATCACCTGCTTAAGATATAAATGACATGATTTAAAGGCCCTAATTTATTGTGTGCCGCTGTGCTATGTGCAGCATCATGCAACATAGCTTATACAAAACTATATAATATTAATTGAATATATCTGGTTTTCATTCATAGCTGGCTATGTCATGACTGTCATGTTGGTGCTCAGGTCATGCAAACATGCTAAGTTATTCCCAAATCATTTGCAGCAAGTGGCATGCTGCAAAAACAACATGCACTGAGCACTAAAAATCCAGTGGGAATATAAACACCATGTATGAGCCTACACAATGTGGATATGCAAACATGGATGCTCCCTTTAGACATTCAACAAATAAGTTCATAGGTTCATAGGTAGGTACTAGGCTATCTGCCCAAGGGCATTTATAAGCCTAGCCAGAGTGTGTCGGCTTTTGACACCCCATTGATTAATTAACTGATCCTCTGTCAAGCAGAGCCAATGAAGTGATCCCAGGGGTGTATTTTCTGTTACCCATCCACTCGTCAAGGTTTCTCTTAAAGAGTGTTAGTGAGGGGGCTCTGCCTAATGTAGTTTGGAATTTTGTTCTAAAGCATGGGGAGTCTCTGTGACAGGAATCTATCCCTCCAGCATGTTCTATTTATTGTGGTGAGGTTTAGCTCACTAGAGCGTGTGGCTCGCAGTGACTTGGATTTCTTTAGGTGGAGCATGTCCATCAGTTCTGAGCTGGACATGGCTTTGTAAGTCAGGCAGAGATCATCTCTGAGGAAGCAATATGCCACTGAGTACAGCCGGAGTTTTTCAGTTGGGCTGCATAGGACATATGTTTGAGGCCAGTAATCCTCTTGGTGAGGTACTTTTGTGGTCTTTCCAGCTGTTGGAAGTGTCTTGTGAGGTACATCCCAAATGGGGCATTGTACTCTATGATGGGTCTGATGAGTGACAAGTAGAGGGGCACTATAACCTCTTTATTTCTAGATGTGAACCTTTAGTAATTAGATGGGTCACATAGAAGGATTTCCTAACTACTTAGGAGAGATTACTATCTACCTGGGCCCCCAGATCTCTTATTACCTCTTCTGTATTAAGAGGGCTGCCACCTATGTGGGAATTCGTGGGTGTTTTGTTTTTTCAAAACGGGATGACTATGCATTTTTTGGCATTTAGCTTGAGGCCATGACTATGACACCAGTTGTCCACCTCAGTAAGGTCCTTTTGGAGGAAGTCTGTGTCAGACGGAGAGTCAATTATAGCTCCCAGTTTGCAGTCATCGGCGAACTTGGTTAGCCATAGTACTCCTGTGTTTGCCTGTACTTCTGAGAAGAATATGCCGAACAGTAGGGGTCCCAGGACCGAGCCTTGCGGGACACCCCTTGTGACTGGTTTAGAGTCAGACCTGGAGCCCGCTTTTCTTATTGTGTGAGTTCTGTCTGTAAGCCAGTTGGCAACCCATCTTGTGACGTAGGGGTTTATATTCAGGCTGGTGAGTTTTTCTGTAATACCTGAGTGGGGAATGGTGTCAAAACCCTCGGCGAGGTCAAGGTAGGCTGTGTGAACAACCTTTCCCTCATCTATGGCCTTGGTGACTGTCTTGAAGAAGTCAACCAGGATTAGTAGGCATGATCTGCCCTTAACAAAGCCGAACTGGGTTGGGACAAGTGTTTTTATTGGCTCCCAATGTCTTTGTTAATGAGTTCCATGATGATGCACTCCATAGCCATGGAGACCAGGCTAGTCAGGCTTATGGGGAGATAGTTACTAGGGTCAGTTGTGGCCTCTCCTTTGTGGAGTGGAATAACCGTTGCTGTGCACCATTCTATGGGCATGTAGCCTGTGGAGAGGCTGAGGTTGAACACTGTGTTTAGGTGGGGAGTTCATTCATTCTGTAGTTTGTGCAAGATGCACTGGTTTTTGGCTTTTGAAAGGGCTGTTTTTACCTGTGCGTCTGTGATTTCTGGGACACTACACTTTTCCGGTATTGTTGTGGGCTCTTTTGGGGGTGAGAGGGGGGTGAAGTTTCCACTGAATCTTTCTGCCAGGATGTTGGCAATATCAGTAGGTTCAGTATATTTTGTGCTATTTTGCACTAGTTCAGTGCAAATCTGCAAGTTGCCACTTAGATTCTTAACATAGCTAAAGAAGGCTTTGTGGTTATCTTTTGAATCCTTGGCTATTTTTCTTTCGAAGTTAGCCTTGGATGATTTTATGAGGGACCTTAGTTTCTTACTGACAATGTATGGCATTTACTCCTCATTTGCATAAATATTTGTGCTGACAGTCTAGAAACTACACGGTTCATAGCCGTGTAAGCTGGGTAACAGCACAAATGCACCATTGTACAGAACCAACTAAAGGTCTTATAGTACATTTGTCTAATGTATATTATAAGTGTTATTTTTACAATTTTTTTTTTATTTTTTTGTTAAGCATGTTTGAGCACTGCGGTGCAAACCAGAAACATGCAGAAATTAATAAAAAAAAATTAGGAACTTCACATATTCCTTGTCTATTTCAGACATCCACAATGTATGTTTTGCATATTTATGTATGTGATCTAACCTTTTCATGGAATTATGTCCATATTTGTGGACTTTTACATTCCCTTCTTTCCATGTAGATGACTGTACTGAAAATTTCCACGTACACTACTTAGACAGACATGGAGTTTATACAGATGTCTTCCATCTTGTTGGATCACTCCACCTGATTAATTTGCATGAAATTTACCTGCTTAAGCTTAAATTTGCATTGCACAAAAGTTTCTCTATTTGTGGGTGTTTGCTTGCCACTAAGCAGGGTTTACTGAATCTAAAACTATTCTCGCTCATGTATGCATTGTGGTGTGATATGTACAAAAAAAAATTTGTGTAAGTTTTACTGAATTCCCTGTTATGACTTTTATTTAAGAAGCAGGGCACAACTGCACAAGATGGACTTACTAAGTACTATATATGGGTATAAGTGACTTATGGGGGGAAAATCACATCAGGTTCTGCAGGTAAAGCGGGGAATCACTGAATCTAGTACACACCAAGGTCTTGGGTTTGGATGCTTCCAATGTAATTTAGTGAGACATATACTATTTAAATGTGAACAGAGAGAGGACAGGGGAATGGAAGCCATGTGAGGGAGATAAAAGAGCTAGTACAGAGTAGTTATGGGCTGCCTTAAAAGTGCAGTTGCTCAGATTTCCAGAAGAGACTGTTCAGTATTCTAGTAGAGGGTAAAGGAACTACTTCCAAGAGGGATATTGCATGAGACATAACTATTATTAATCCTGAACTTACTTGGACAAGTCTACTTGAGTTAGGGCAATGAGAGGGGCATCTTTTCAGATGCCATTGACAAGGGTTTATTTGGATCTAGACAGGGCAAGGAGAGAAGCAGGTGGCAGTTTTTGATGATATTCCAGGAGATGTCCTCATAAGAAATTATTTAATAATATAGTACCTTGCATACACGCAGTTACTTACAGTCAGGCATAGAGTCAAGTATGCATGGAAAGCATAACTGGAAAGGCCCATCCAGTACTCACACCTCCAATAAAGGCCGTTGATCTGGTTATACAGTGCTTCTGAGTCCTGAACTTTATTTGGATTTCTGTTGTTCCTGGCAAAAATCCAGGTACCATGGTTCACTGCTTAACTATACAAATAAACTCTTTGGACTCTGCAGTCTTTTTTATTGAAACTGAAAAAAATATTGCAGTGTAAAATGGAAGCTGAAAAAAAGAGTAAGAATTCAGATTAACTGGGTTTTTTGTCAACTAGACTACAATTACAAAAATCAAATTACCCAGGTTTAAATGCTATTTATAAAAAATATTTTTACTAGCATTCTTGTGCTGTAACTTCAACTATGAAAGTGTAGGTGATGCAAGTTTGGGTGGATGCAGTATACACCTGTCTCAACATGAATCATCTTAGGTGGCACCCATGAATCTGAGACAGACAGTGGAAAATTTCTTTACACAGCACAGTGCTTTGCATTTTTAAAGTGAATACTTCTGTATTTATTTTCAAGAATTATCGGTATAGATTATTATACTTAAAAGTGCAGCGGTATATACGAATGACTAAACCTGATAAACAATGACATGGGGGACAAAATGCCCTGGGTTTACATCATCATGGGTTAGTAGCATATGAAGTACTGAGTCCTGCAGTGTTATTTAATTATTTGTTGATAATTATGTAAACTAACTGATCAGTGAGACAATTTTCAAAGACAACATTGAAAAATGCATGCATTATAAATTGGAGATGAACTAAGTACATGCCAGAAATCATAAGTAACAATCTACATACATTTGTAAAGAGGCAGAGACTACAAATAAAGTTTTACTGGTTTATGAAATTGTTCTAGTGAAATTAGTTTGGTAGAAGAGGAAACTGCACCACTGACTTTGACTTAATGGGTATTACCACAGCAGGTAGAGCTAAACTTGTTTTATGTATGTTTTAAATGCCTTAATCAAACAGAGAGAAGACTATTAGAAGATTGGACAGCATGGTAATAAGTCCCACAATATGACAATAAGAAGTTGAACAACTTGTTATTTGAACCAAAATATTAAAAATGAAGCAAAGTATGTGACAAGAATCAGGCAAGGTTGAGTGAAGTTGAGAAACTGCACATGAAGGACAGATATTTAAGATTAAAAAGTTTATAAACAATGGATCGTATGATAATAAATGCACTCAGAGTGTACTAGTTGTTGTGCAGCTGAAGCAGTGCTGTTCATTATCAGAAGACAGGTAGATAAAGCAACAGAGGAAGTCAGTGTTAGCAAATCAAACAGAAGAAACAATAGCAAGGTCATATTCAACCAGGGAAAGCAACATTCCTTTAAACAGTGTGGCACTAGCAGAGAGGTATTTGTGATCTACAGCATCTAAGTCTTAGTTTCAAGGTGCATTTTGGCATAGAGTATATCAAGATGAGAAGGGGATGAAAGGCAGAGGACCAGAGTCCCAGATATTTGAAATGCTTTACAGTTTCATTTTTAAAGGACTGAAAGTTGAGAAGTTAAGTGGTGGGCATAACAGTTGAGCTGCAAATATATTTTTGCCTTTTTTTTCTGTAGTTTCCTGTGACGATCCTTGTTTTGTGAACTAGAGATGGACAGATTTAACATCAGCACTAAGCTTTTTAGCTAATCCGCGGTAGTGGTGCTGCAGTAGTGCTGTCACCTCACAGCAAGACGTTGTCATGTTCAATTCTCAGCTAGAGCGTCTTCTGTGTGGAGGCATGCATGAATGGGCATGCCTTCATTGAAGGTTGTGTGTCAGGGCTGGTAACTCGGCACGTAAAAATCCACTACCAAACATTAGCGGACCAGAGTTCCGCTGTGGCGACCCCTAACCGGGATAAGCTGAAAGACACAACAACAACAACAACAACAACAACTAAGCTTTTTAGCTAACACTGCATACAAGGTATTGCTATTAAGCAGAACAAAGTAATCTGCAAGCAAAGTCAGGTTGAGTATTTATTTATTCTTTGTTGCCTGGGTTAATCCCATTAGGCTTGTTGTCTTTTTCAGGGGAGACCTGAGGTAGTATTTATACTACTAGGGGAAATTTGGCTAGCACATCTGAGAACTTCCCCTACTCTTGGTAGTCAGGGGAAGGGTTTGTGTATTACACATCCTGAATTGCTGTTTCCTGCTCAGGCATGCCGGCAGCCAGAAGGAACAGGGAGAAAACATGGCTGATCCAGCTTTTGCTGAAACTGGAGTGAAGGTTGTTGAAAATATAGGTGAAATGGTAGAATATCTACAACAAGTTTTTTTTTTCTGAGGATGTAGGTGCAGTGAATGAAATTCTAAAAGATATTACCATGAATTCTGCAACAGGACTAGATGGAATTGAATATGGTATGATTAAAGAAATGAAGGAGTGGCAAAAAATGATTTTTATAGAAGTTATGAAAGAGTGGTTAGAAACTGAAATTAAAGAGAAAGAGATATGTACAGGAGTTATAAAATTTATATTTAAAAAAGGAAATAAAGATGAAATAAAAATGGAGACCTATAACATTGAATAATATTGATTATAAAATTTTATGAGAATAATAACAAAAAGGTTACAAAAAATGGATTGAATATATAACAAAAATGCATTTGGAAGAAAAGGAAAAGGAAGTCAAGAGTTATTATGGATAATAAGAGAAAGAATACATTATATCATAAATAAAAATGTAGAAGCAAATGTTATAATAGGGTATATAAGTAAAGCCTATGATAATATTGAATATAAAGCATTATGGGGAATTTTGCAGGCATATAATGTAAGCAAAAATATTACAAGTAATAAAATATGTTTATGAATGGAATTATGTGAAACTAAATGTAAATGGCTAGATTGGGAAAGAAATAAAAATAGAATGTGGAATAAAGCAGGGATGTCCAGCTAGTAGTGTAATTTTCCCAATAGTTATGAATGCAATAGTGATGGAAATTAATAAAATGTCAAGTAGCGGTAGATACAAAATGATGAAGGAAGTACAATTGCCAGTAATGTATAATTATGTGGATGGTATTGTATTAATTGTTACAAATAAAGTATGGATGGAAGAAGTAAATGAAAAATGAAGTATAAATTAAAAAAAAATTGATTTAAGTATAAGTAAAGAGAAAATTAAATGAAAAATACAAAGAAAAACTAGCTCAAAAGACAGAAAGCCAAACAGGCCAGCTAAAAATCCCCACTGAAGAGAAAAGTAAAGGATTTTGTTTTGAAGGTATGATAGGAGGTATTGAGTTCAATGAAAAATATATAGCTATATTAGGAATAATATTTGGAAGGAATGAATACAGACCACAACAATGGGAAATTGTACTCAAAGAAGTAAAGGATATGACTATTTTTTGGAACTCATATAAATTTTCATATAGAAAAAAAGCACATTTGTTGAACACCATGGTAATATCTAGACTGAATCCTGTTAAGAGAGGGGTTCTATATATGAAAGAAGAGCAAAGAGGTTGAGGTAATAAACCCAAAAGTACATGCAGCATCTTTAACTTTATATATGGTATTAAAATGAATTATGAAGGAAAATAAAAAACTTGATATAAATTATACTATATTATAAATACAAAGAATTGTGGGAAGAAATGAAAGTTAAAAAAGAAGTAAAATCATTGTGCATGAAGAAATGAAAGAGTAGCAAAACAAAATTGTGTTATGGAAAATAAAATAGAATATATGCGAGAAAAATAGAAAGGAATGGTACTTAAATATTATGAAAACATTTTATTGCATTGATCCATGGAAAGATTTAGAAACAGGTAAGAAAAAAGCCATAATGATGTGATATAACTATAGAAAAAATAAAGAATGTAATGATTTTTTATGGAGATTTCTATTAGAAAATTGCCGGTTAAGGCAAATATGCCTTACAAGAAAAAACAAGAGAGAATATGTAATAAATGTGAACAGTTTGAAACTACTGAGCATGTGTTTCTGAAATGTGAAAGAGTTAATAATTTGTGGAAAGAAGTATGTAAACATAATAGGGTGAAAAGGTTGTTAAAATTTGAGAAAATAAACATGGACATAATAGAATTTGGTTATTATGGTACACAAAAACAGGAAGAAGTGAAGAAAATGGGCAGAGTAATATTTCATATTTCATGGACTATATGGAGAGAGATTAAATGAAATTAAATGCAATGGAAAATAGACTTTGATAAAGATTCTGGAGCAAATGTTTTGGTTTTGGATAAAAGAATGGGGGGAATGCTTAAATTGAAGTTTATAATGTATGGAGATTTGTAAATAGATTTAAATAATGTAAATAATGTAAATATGTAAATAATATGTAATGTATATATCGATAAAAAACCCTACTTGACATGCTGAGAGTAGGACTGAAGCACAATCAAGGACTACATGCTTCCATTCTGAGTACAGAGGTGGCTCAGAGAAGGAGGGAAGGTAGAAAATGGAGCCACAGGAGCTTTGCTGTGGTAATGCTACATCCATGAAGGCAGCTGAGCCTTCAGCTATAGTAACAGACAAGCCAGAGGATGGCAGGAGAGAAGATAAGGCAGCTAACTCTTCAAACTTGGATATATGTTTTGGTGGATTGGGAGTGGAGGCAGTTAAGCCTTCTGAGCAGATGTCTGGTGTAATGGTAGACCAGGGAAGAGAAGAGAAGGCAGTCAAATCTTCTTTTGGTGTAAATGGAGTAGCAGAAGGAAAATTCAGTACAGAGAAGGAAGTCAAGCCTTTAACGGATTCTGAAGAATTTTTCCAAGAGCAGTTATTCAGAGAAGTGGAAGAAACAACTAATGGTTGCATCATTACAGCCCTCCAATTGGGAGTGCTGTGGGATGATTTACTTTTGGACCTGCTAAATACAAGTGAACTGGGGAGTGGGAGAGAAGCTTCATGGGTTGACATCATAGAAAAAAATTCAATTTCACGAAGCAACACCATAATCAAGAAGAAAACATTAGCAGAAATGGTGAGGAGAGGCAAAGAAAAGAAAAGGGAAGGTATGAATAATGCAGGGTCAAAGGCAAAAAAAAAACTTTAGTGTCAGAATTTCCAGTAAAGAGGATGAAGGAATAGACATGTATAAAGTTTGGGATAATGTGATAATGCCTTTAGGTACAAAGGAATCTGAGTTAAGAGCTTTTATTCACATAAACAAGGAAACATTCTGTGATATTTGAGACTGGTTACATGATAGAAAAATTTTGGGGGAATATAAATGAAAGAACTGTTATTCATGGAGTGGGTATGTGTTTAAAGCATTTAATAGAGAAACAAAAATATATTCAACTTAGAATAGGAGTGGAAAAAGAGAATTTGAAAAGACATTTAATAAAAGACATAAAGATGTTATGGACATCTTTAAAGTTTTTGATAATTGAGGTTTATGGACAGGTGGATGGGACTATAATATAGTGTTGAAAATGGATAATGAAAATATTTTACAGATCCCTTGTATTATAAATGTCAAAGGTGAGAAAGGTGTTGTGAAATGCTGGGGCCTGCTAAAAACATTTTTTTGCGGGAAATCAGATCATGTAATTAGTAACTATGATACAAAGAAATGTTACATATATGGTGAAATGGGACACAATGTGAAAAATGTGATTTAAAAAGTTAGAAATGTAAAAAAAAAATGATCATATGTGGGTGGATTGTAAAGAAAGTACAAGTATTGTAGAAGTGCATCAGATACTCACTTAAATGGAAAGAGCAAGAGTAAATATATATACAGAACAGGACACAGTGAGAGATGATAAAGATAAAGG
The DNA here is from genome assembly GCF_019279795.1 of Protopterus annectens. Classification (NCBI taxonomy): domain Eukaryota; kingdom Metazoa; phylum Chordata; order Ceratodontiformes; family Protopteridae; genus Protopterus; species Protopterus annectens. Next base: position 718,901,571 of record NC_056735.1, on the reverse strand, counting down.
TAGAGAAGATAGAGAAGAAGCTAATAAAGAAAAAGACAGAGGAAGGTTAAAAATAAGTGATAATGAAGATGTACAATAGAATGTAGTGAAGGAAAAGAAATATTCAGTTGGTAAAAGGTTGATAGAGAAGAAAAGAAACTTTATAGGAGTTACTATAAAATAAAAAAGAAGGGAAATGATGAATAGAGTTAAAAAATGACAACAAAAATACTGAAAGCGAAAGAAAGAAAAAGACAATTGTAGAATAGTAGCGGTAAATGTAAATAACATGAAAGGTTTAGTTAGAAGATTAGGTATTCTAGAATTGTGCAAAAGACTTGACACAGATATAGTAGTTCTGAAAGACATAAGATTTTTAAATAAAGATGTAAGAATACAAATGGAAAGATTATGGGGAGGTAGCTTAATTTGCAATTTGGGAAGTGAAACTTGTACAGATATATGTATTCAATGTAAGGATTTGGTTAAAATATTAGATGTGACTTTGGTTCTAGTGGATAGAATAACGATTTTAGATATAAGGTGGAGGGAACAGGTATATAGAATTATCACACTTTATGCATATGTCACAAGCAAAGAAAGAAAAAATAGGATTCAAAAAATTTGGATTACATAGTAGTAAATATAGATAATATAACTGCAGGGGATTTTAATTGTGAAAAAAGAAAAAGGTGTTGACATAAAATATTAGAGATAATAAGATAAAGCAATTTAGGATATGGAAATATAATAGATGGGCATATAGTAAATGTGAACATAGGACAGAAATGGATTATTTATTGATATCATCAGGGATAGAGAATACAGGGGAAGGTATCTTAGAAACAGGGTTTTCATATCCTGTATCTATTTGGATAGAGATTAAGCAAAAATAAGAATATTTAAAATAGGAATAGGGATAAAGAGACAATAAAAAAGTGGGATGAAAAAGGAAAATTAATTGTAATAGAGCTTTGGAAAAATCATGTTGGCATGAGAGAATTTTATAAAAAACAGTTTGAATGGTAGATAATATTTTAAGAAAAATATAAGAAATGTTAGATGGAATGGCAATTAGATAACAGGAGAGAAGCAAAAAAACATATGTTGAAGAAAACTAAGTAATAAAGCATTTAATAATACAGAAAAAATGACAGAATATTTTAAGGAAAAAAGAAATATATGAGATAAATCAAAAAAACTTTATACAAAGATATTTTCTGCAAGAAAGAAAGGAAGTGGCTCCATATTTAAACAAACTAGTTAAAGAAGACTAGTATAATGAGAGAGAGATGAAAGATGTAGCAGAAGTAATACAGAACAAGCAAGAAAAAATAATGGAAATAGTAGACTATGTAAAAGAAATGTTTAAAGAAGAAATAGGGAGGGAGAAGCAATGGAAGATTAAAAGACTTTCAAAACAGGATAATACAGACTCAGAGAGAAAAATGTTTCTAGAAGCAGTAGCCAGAATATTAACGATGGTCAATGTAGAATCTGCAGGAGGACCTGATGGAATAAAGTGTCAAACATAGAAAGATATGCCAATCTGGAAAAAAAGTACTTTTGGGATGTGTCTCACCACTATGTGGCCAACCTTTTATTACATTGTTGCAGTCAAGGCTCAGAGAGGTTTTCAATTATTGCACCTAAGCTCTGGGATCATCATCTGTGTGCATGTATTGTTGTGTTATATTTTACACACAATGAATGAGGATTATTTGTTAGTAATTATTGTTTATATAGATGACTGACTGTTTCAATGAAACCATTAACATGTGATTGTCAGTTTGTGACTTTTTTGCCTGGATAATTATCAGGAGAATGTTGTCATCCTTTCATTCTGAGGTTGAGAAATTGCTGAATTGAAGCCTGGCTGTGCTGTGGCTTTGACATTGGAACTGAGCTGGAAATTAGTTTGGCAATTGTCTGATTTGTTGTTGGAAGTTATTTTCAGTTCAGTGATTATTTTATTTTATTTTTTAATTTAGCTTTCTAATATCACTATTTGGACTTGACTACAGCTTGTATAGACAGGTTTGCTCTGTATTAATGGACTTTGAACTGTTATTTGCAATTCTCTTTATTATTTACTGTGCATATTTTTGAAATCAGCGTGCTGATTTGATTAGGGATAATACTTCATTTTAAATTTTTTATTTGTAGTTTACCATTAATGCACATATTCAGTGTTTATAAAAGTGCTTAGATAATAAGCAGACTAACAAATATAAACTTGAATTTGAACACAGATAAATAAATTAGGTTTTGTTGCTCTCAAACAGAAAATAAGTGATCAACGTGGTTTTCATATGAGTGTTTTGGTATCATAGACAAGGTAAGTGGAAAGTGACGTTCTGAATTTAAATTTGGCAGCCTTGTATTCTGTTTGCTGATGGGCAATATTCTTGTATCTTTAATGATATGCTGTAAAACTAGATGCAACTAGAAAACATTTTAGCTCTATCAGGCCTTACTAATGGATGCTAGAATCTCTCACATTCATGATTACTTTCTAATTTGCTGGGGATCATATTCAAGCATAAATTCTGTGTTTATACAACTATGATTTTATTTTCATTTAAGCAGCATAATTTTATACAACTGGAACATTTGTAGGTAATGAGAAAACTCTTTATAATGAATCACTATAAAGCTACAAAACAGATTAATGGCATTATTAGTTTTAAATAAAGTTTGTTTGGGTTGCTTAACACTTTCTGAAGATATCCATTTGTTGCACTTTAATTTTTTCCCTATAGGTTCATAGGTAAGTATAAGGCTACCTGTCCTTTTTGGCCAGTTTAAGCCTATTTTCCCTTTTTGTATTTGAATTAACCTATTCCATTTGGTTAGAGATTGTCCTTACCCATCCCGTGGTCGATAATTATGTATTACTGTAATGAGAATAACTGTGATAGCACCATAGATATTTTTTGAGGGCACCCTTACATGGGATAAAACATTTAGGAGCTGTCTCTGTCCATTAGTAATACAGGGGACAGTTCTGAGGTAAATTTTCTGTTTTCCATCCATAGATCCAAGTTGCACTTGAATATGGACAGGGAAGAATTTTGTTTTATGTGGCTGGGAGACTGTTCCAGAGCAGCAGTATCCTCTGTGAGATATACCTGCCCCTCCATACCATTTTGTTGATATTGCAGAAGAGGTTTACATCCCTAGACTTGAGTATTTCTGATGCCATTTGACTTGCTGATGCTCATTTAATCCATCAGTACTGGGTCAGAGAATGCCTTGTATACCAGACACAGATTACCTCTTAGCAGTCTGTAGGATGCAGAATATAGTGACAGGGTTTTGAGTCGGTCCATGTGGGACATGTCGTTTAGGCCTTGCATCCTTTTAGTAAGGTATCTCTGTGAGTGTTCAAGTTGCTGCATGTGTTTGGACAGAAACATGGCAAAGGGGGCATTATATTCAATCATTTTTCTAATCAGGGATGAGTAAAAGGGAACAATGACATCCCAAGATCTCGACACAATCCCTTTGTTTATAAGTTTTGCAATATAGATGGACTTTCTTACAACAATGGACACATTTTATTCAAAAGTTAGGTCACCATCCACATAAGTTCCCAAATCCTGAACAACTGGGTCAACTGTTAGGGATGTATTGTTAATGTGGTAGTTGCCTTGGATAAATGACTTTCCAAATGATACAATAATGCATTTTCTGGCATTTTGCTTCAGTCCACGCTTTTGTCACTAGTTATCTATTTGGGACAAACCTTCCCAATGACTCTCGCTTTTGGAAGAGTCTATTTGTAAGGGTAATTTATTTAAAGTTTTTAATAAAGGGAGTGAATGTTTTTGAAACTACTCAGTGTAATGGGATTCTGTTGATATTGCAGAAGAGGTTTACATCCCTAGACTTGAGTATTTCTGATGCCATTTGACTTGCTGACGCTCATTTAATCCATCAGTACTGGGTCAGAGAATGCCTTGTATACCAGACACAGGTTGCCTCTTAGCAGTCTGTAGGATGCAGAATATAGTGACAGGGTTTTGAGTTGGTCCATGTGGGACATGTCATTTAGGCCTTGTATCCTTTTAGTAAGGTATCTCTGTGAGTGTTCAAGTTGCTGCATGTGTTTGGACAGAAACATGGCAAAGGGGGCATTATATTCAATCATTTTTCTAATCAGGGATGAGTAAAAGGGAACAATGACATCCCAAGATCTAGACACAATCCCTTTGTTTATAAGCTTTGCAATATAGATGGACTTTCTTACAACAATGGACACATTTTATTCAAAAGTTAGGTCACCATCCACATAAGTTCCCAAATCCTGAACAACTGGGTCAACTCTTAGGGATGTATTGTTAATGTGGTAGTTGCCTTGGATAAATGACTTTCCAAATGATGCGATAATGCATTTTCTGGCATTTTGCTTCAGTCCACGCTTTTGTCACTAGTTATCTATTTGGGACAAACCTTCCCAATGACTCTCGCTTTTGGAAGAGTCTATTTGTAAGGGTAATTTATTTAAAGTTTTTAATAATGGGAGTGAATGTTCTTGAAACTACTTAGTGTAATGGGGTATTAGTGAAATAAATCCTTGGCTGAGATTAAATTGAAGGAGCAACATACCATTTTGTCCATGTGACTATGCTACTAACTTTAAATTGAATTAATCTGTACAATGATAATTATTTATTATATTGTCCTCTGTGAGGTCTGGACTGTAACACACACACACACACACACACACACACACACACACACACACATATATATATATATATATATATATATATATATATATATATATATACAGTCAAACTGTTTGTTTAAGTGAACCAGAATGAGTACATATGCCGTTACTATATTGAAAAAGCTTCTAAACCTGTAGGATAATGTAGCCCATCATTTAAAATGTCTTTATTCTGAACATAATATAAAAGCATAAAAAGCTTTGTTAAAACAAAGGAGTTTATTCAGTCTGTGTCTATTTCAACATTAGTTATAGCAAAAATGCATCTGATTAATCTAAAATTAACTATTCACTTGTAATCCATGTTGTAAACATCTAATGTACACATTGTGGTTATAATGATTGTATGACTAAATCAACAGTATGACTTTCTCCAAATTATGGTATCTGCAGAAGTTAAAACATTAGGGTAGCTCTAGGAATCTCTAGCAATTGATGTGAGTCAGTAACATTGTTTTTCATGTTGTCCTTGAAAGCACTATAAAATTTAGAATTTGGGCTCCCAGAGTACTATAATCTTAGAATAAGCATAACAGGAATAGGAAATGTATTACTATCTCCTTCCCACAAGATAAGACTTATTGCAATAAAGGAGAATAACCAACAGTGTTGAGGGGATATTTTTGGAGGACTATTTAGATAGTCTCCCTGCAGATATACATTTTTACTGCTAAAGAAGTTGTCATTTGAGTAGTTACCAAGGGTGAGAGTTTTAATGTGAGCTGGCCCAGTCTTTGCCTAGAACCTCTCTATCTTTAACCCTCTCACTTCTCTGAAACAGACATTTTGAAGAATTGGGGAAAAACTGTTTTTCATGACCCTGATATGATGCCAAAGTATTCTGCTAGCCTAAAGTGATAATACACTATGCTGGAAGAGTTTCATGCTTAGATTGAGAACATCAGTTCCAGTCTTAGACAAGGAGACCTGGTGGCTATGAAGTGAGGTAAGAAGGAAATATTCAGTATATTTGTCCTTCACATGAGGGCATGAAGGTGTTTCATGCTTTGAGAAACATGCATTTTGTTGGCTTTGTGAGAATGAAGACTATGAATCCACTGTTTCAGATATTAGGCACAACAGTGTTATGTTTCTACAAGGTAGCTTCCATGTTATGTGAAATTCTCTTAGAAGTTGATAAAGAAGTTATTGATGTACCAAATAAAATGCCTGAGATATCCTCCAGTGTATATGAATATACTTATCATATTGCTTTCTGCAAGTTCATATCTTCCTTTTTGTTTTGTTATGTCTAGGAAAGAAGTATAGCTCAGACAGTAGCCTTGTATTGTCCATATTACTGCAAAGAGTTTTGTTTTTAAAATACTAATACAGTAGTTAGTGATTTTTGGAAGATGGTGAAAAGGAGACTTGCAGGAGGTATGGTAGAAAAGTCTTTTGTATTAGAAGGAGTCTTGACTGAACATTGCCCATTCAACATTGATTTAGTAGCAGTAGCCTTTTCATGAAGGGAAGGATAGCCACTGGCACCAATTAGAAGCTCATCTCAAAGAGTTCTCACAGAGTGGATCTCTGCGGGGAAAGAAAGTACTACTGAGCAGCTCTTCTTCAATGTCCATGTCTTATTCTCCCATATGGATTCTCTATGCCAAAGATGAAAACTTTTCTAGTTACAGGGGTATGAAAAAAAGTGACAGGCAATGTCTATAAATGTATGCAAGTAAGGTGTATCCATATGGGGTTAAAGGATAGAGTTTGCATTAGGTTTCTTGGGATAAAAAGTTCCTGGCAGCCAAAGTGAGTCCTTTGTTGAACTTACTAACTCCGCTGGGTCAAGGGGGGTTGGAAATTCAAAGAAAGTGTCCTTCTCCCTTCTATAGAAAACAACTATTATCTCAGATACTTTCTCACACCAAAGAAAGTAGAAGAAGATAGAAAAAACATCTTAGAACAGTACAGTCTCAACAAGTTTGTGACAGTAATGAATTCAAGATATTTATGTTTAAGTCCATTTTGCTCTTGTCACCTTAGTAGGGCTTGAATGATTGCATTAGATTTGAAGGATGCTTACTGACACCTTCAAGTTTTGAAAGTGGTGTGGAAGTTTCTCAGCTCTCAAGTTGATAGTCATCATTTTCGTCTCAATGTGCTTCCTGTTGGATTATTATCTTCAACCACGATATTCGCCAGATGTCTAAACACTGTAGTGTTTGTGCTGTGGCTAAGGTGCATTCACATATTCCCATTTTTGTGTCACTACTTTCTATCTATTCATTGTGTAATAAGAAATGCAGTTGAGGGTGGTGATTCATTTTCTAGGCACTTCAGAGGTTCACTATTGATGGGAATGGTTGAATATTTTATTGTCTTTTAGGGGTTGTTTTGGATTCAAATAGGGAAATTGTGTCCTTTCCCTTGGAAGGAGTCAATAACATCTTAATGTGTTTCAGTGGGTGATACTACAGTTAAGCATTTTCTGCCACAGAGTTACTGTGCACTCTGGAACTTATTTCAAGAAGTAATCCATTGGTTTAGAATGCAAGATTGCACATGAGGAGCTCTGCGCAAAAGAATACTGCTAGTGATTTAAGACAATGGTAAAGCAATGTGATAGATCAACAAAGAAGCAGCTTAGGGCAGCCATGAGCCTGCAGTATCTGCCATTTCCTTCAGGATTCAATTGGTAGTTAGACATCTCATAGGAGATTGAAATTCTTAGTATATCCACTGAGTCACTTAGTGGACTCTTGATTCTTGAGTGGCACCTCAGAGTAATGATCTTTATTTTGTTGATATCAGCTTGTGGGATCCCTATCAAGATTTTTTATGTCAAAGGAACATGCATAGTCATCAAAGGTTTATGTCAAAGAAAATGCATAGTCATCAAAGGTTTATGTCAAAAGAAGATGTGTAGTCATCAAAGGCTTTCAACCAGAGCACAAGATAATCTGGAGAGGAATAACTCTGGAACCTACTGCATGCTTTCCTCTTACAAGAGGAATGTTGGCAAAGGCAATTTAAGAAGAGAAAAGCTGGTAAAGGGGCCCCCTATTGTAACTTTGAGACTCATAACTGCGAGTCCAGGAATTATAAAAAAAATGTACAAAAATGCAGGAAAATAGTGAATGTTGAACATTGCTATTCTCCATTTAAAGTTGTTTCTTGCAGAGTGGAAAGCTTCCTGCACATCCAATGAGGGGGCAAGCTTCCATATTCCCCAAATATATATATTCCAATTCCAAGATCACCATACATTGGAGAAAAGAAAATACTCAAAGAAAGAGCAATCTTATAGTTGGCGTATACAAGTCTGCATTTTTGATCATTCAGTTTCATTATTCCAGGGCTCACAGTTACAAGTCTTGGAATATCAGATGGTTACCTGGGTTTAGTAGCCTCTGGGTGGTTAAGACAGCCATTACTCTTCCTTTCGTTACAATGTGCAGGCAGATCCCTGACATTGCTTTCCTCACGGGGGACTTGTTTATACAAACAGGGGTAGCATTCTGTATCCGGGTTTTTACAGCTTGCATTTGACTGCATAGTTTCTTGAGCTGCAGCTCCTTATATTGAAATACTTAACCTCTAAAGTGGATAAGATATTACATGCAAGGATACTCAGGATTATGAAATTGTATTTGTCTAAACAGAGGAGATTTTTTTGCATTAGCTACAGAAGGAGTCTTCTTCCTTATGTTGAGTTATCTGTAGAAAATGCCAAAACTCGACAGCAGTGCAGAAAAGAAAGCCAGTAAAGGTCCATACACCTGTAGGCAAAGACAAGCCAAACCAATATGGTATAAAGTTTAATACAAAATATCCACACCAAATAAGTCCTTTCGTTTCACTCATGGAAACTTCATCAGAATGGTGTATTGTCACAAACAAACTGTTAAAATAATAAAAACCTGAATGTGAGTGGCTGTAAGTTAATTGCACAATGTTTGAAAATTTAAAGAAACATCACAGAAACTTGTCTACTCTTGTTTGACATATACACACACACACACACACACACACACACACACACACACACACACACGCACACACACATATGCACAGCACAATTTGGTAAAAATATTTACAAATATTTACAAAAATGTATGTGCACAAGTATTATTTACAAAAGTATATAATATTTATGTACGTACATTTTTGTAAATATCTTTATATTTCATCCGTGGGTGAAACGAAAGCACATATTTAGTGTGGATATTTTGTATTTAACTTTACACCATATTGGTTTGGCTTGGCTTTGTCTTTGCCTACAGGTGTATGGACCTTTACTGGCTTTTTTTTCTGCACTGCTGTGGAGTTTTGGCATTTGTATTATTTACAGCATTTCCTGTGGTTACTAGTTATCTGTAGAAGATGTTAGCTCATTTACCTAGTCAGAGTTTGTCTTTTCTGTCCACCAATTTGCTTTGTTCCACTGTGGAAGTCAACATGACGGAATCACCTAGATACATGGCATGCAGTCTGTGATCTGTGTTCTCCTATCTTGAGGAGACTCTACACCACAGTAGATGCCTAAAGCAGTTAGTCTATACAACACTTCCCCTATAAGGCATTATCTAGATATAGGCAGCAGCACATACTCTATCCTGCTGCCTACGTCTCCATTCTTGGGTGAATTTGAGATATCAACACTCAGTATGTTTTTGAGATGTGGAAGGAACCCCACAGTAACACAAGAAGAACATGCAAACTCCATACAGGCATTGATCAGAGGTCAAGGTCGAATCTTGAGCCTTGTATATGGGAGGCAAAGACCTTAACCATTGTGCCAACTAGTTTCTGGGGGGTACTTATAGCAATATGGAGAGAAAGGTGTATCCCAGGTGACTGGAACGTAAGCATACTACTGCCAGTGTACAAGAACAAAGGTGACAGTCACAACTGCAGGCAATATAGAGGTGTCAAACTCATATCATGCTGGATAAAAGTTCTGGAAAGGGTGATTGATAAATTAATATGCAGAGTAGTGGAAAGTAAGATGGGAGATGAGCAGTTCATATTCAGATCATCAGGATGCACCACAACTGACCCGACATTTGCAGTATGATGTATACTTGAGAAGAAGCTAGAGATGAGGAAAGAGTCTGACTGAGCATTACTATCCTGCGGTTGTCTGAAGTCACAGAAACATTGATAGATTTAGTGCAGGCTATGTACAAAGACCCAATGACTCAGGTACAAATAGTGTTCGGTCTCAGACAGGGGTTCCCAGTGGGAGTGGCTGTGCATCAAGGTTCAACTCTGAGCCTATAGCTTTTCATTAAACCACAAGCGAGAAAAAAAACAATAAGAGCCGGTAACTACAAAAAACACTTGTTTAATGAGCACTTTCGGTGGAAAAAATGCTTCACCTTCATCAGATACAAAAACATCAATTAACTGTGTTTATATACGTTTATCAAGTGACTAAATAAATTGATTAATTGCTTAATTACAAATGGTTGAACCACTTTCAAAAGAAGGGGAAAAAACATAAATATAGCTATTCATACTGGTGATGGACTACATTAACAAACAGGTTGAAGGGACAGATCAACAAAGTTACTGAAGCAGGTGATGTGGCATTACAGGCATACTTTGTGCAAGAACTTTAGCAAATGATAAGGGAATGGAATGCAAAACTAATGGTATATAGGATTAAACTGAGAACACATAATACAGTTGTGATGGCAGCAAATGTAGAAATCAGAAAACAAAAGTGAATTGTGATAGAAGGGAAAATAGTAGCACAGGTTAACAACTTCAAGTATCTAGGGGGGGTGGTTGAGGAGAAGAGAATTCTGAATAAAGAGGTCAAAACTAGACTCAGGGGGCTGCAGCCAACTGGAAAAGAGTGCCAAGGGTAGTGTATGACAGAAGAATGCCAGAACAGAAGGTGAAGTATGGTGTACAAAGCAATGGGGCAACCAGTACTACTGTATGGTACTGAAACCTGGGCATTAAATGAAGAGCAGTTGCGGAAAGTAGAGGTGATGGAGCGGAAGTGCCTGAGACGAGTTGTAGGGGCAGACTATGGGACAGATGAAAAAATGAGGACACATGGATAGAAGCCAAAGTAGCTCCAATTGCAGAAAAGGTCAAAGAGAACAGATTACTGTGGTTTGGGGTCAGGGACAGAAAAGCAGATGATAATCTGGTGATGAAGATTTGGAACAGACATGAAGAAAGCAAGAGGAAATGAAGGTGTTCCACAAAGAGGTGGATGGATTTTGAGAAAGAAGACTTACAACAGTTAAGCATGAGTGTCAAAGAAGGTAGGACAGTGGCATTGACTAGAGAAAGAGAGATGCTGACAGTTGACACAACACAAAGACCCCATGTAGAAAATGAGAAAATGGGAATTGATGAATGATGATGATGAAGATGATGACTCCATAAGTAGGTTTGCTATGTGAGCATGCATTAGCTTCTCTTCCTTCAATGAATCTCTTCTTGAAAGGGGTGTTACTCTTTAGATCTAATAAGAAGGTGGCAGTTTCTAACCAGGATATTCATTTCATACTAACTTAACTAGTTTTGAATGAATGTAGTTGGCTCACTTGAAGTTTTTTTGCTGGAAACTGTGTTTTTAGCAGCAGCAATCTCTGCCAGGAGAGGTTGGGATTAGCAGGCCTTGGTGTATTCTGCTTCAAATATGGTGTTTCATAAAGACTAGGTTGCACTTCTTACTAACCTGTTCCTTATTCCCAAGATGATATGCATTGAATCAGTATACTAAATTTTCATTTTTTATGCTAATCCTCAGAATTCAGGAGCAGCAGCTGCTCCATCCTTGGTGATAGATGGGTGCCTACAGTGCTAGGACTAAGGGATTTAGTTGAAGGTCTGATCACTCTGTGTTTGGTTTGCATCAAACAAGCTATAGTTTCTAGTGACATCACACATATTTTCCAAATGATTAATTGGTTGTATTAGTTTTTGCCATGATAATGCTGATAAATCTTTTCGGTCTGCAGCTGAATTCCAGTCCACCAGAGGGATGCTTTAGTAACACTTATCTGGGGTATCTTGAGTTTCTCAACAGCTGAGATTTAAAAGATGGTGACCTTATTGCCTGTTCACATCACTTCTGAGTGATGCAAACTAGAGTCTCTGTCTAAGCCTGAGGTAGTTCGTGAAGGCATCCCTCAGGATTTCAACAGATGAGCCCTCCGCCTAGCTGCAAATAGTCCTTGCTATTGCACTCACATTTTATGAGTTCTGAGGAGATACAGATGATGGGAAATAATATAGTTCAGTTGTAAGGCATTCACCATAACAGTATATATTTGATCCTATTCCTGTCTGTGTCTCATAGGTTCATAGGTGTATACTAGGCTAACGATCACTAGGGTCTTTATAAGCTTATCCAAGCATCCCAATTATAGCTTGCAAGTTTATGTGGCTTAGAGATTATTTTAAGGGGTATGTGTAAATTAGGGCAAGATTTACAGAATGCGGCTGTCAAATAGAGTTATAGGTGCTAGACCCGAGGTGTATTTCCAATTTCTCATCCATTTTTCCAGGTTTTTGTTGAATAGAGTTAGGAAAGAACTCTGCTTCACATAGATGGGAAGCCTGTTTCAGAGAAGAGGAATTATCTGAGAAACATAACTTGACCCTCTAATGTGCCCTACTTATGTAACAAGCAAACTATAAATCCTTAAAATAAGTAATGCTGATGTTATTTGTTTTGCAGATATACAAAAGTCCATCAGAGTGTGATGCCTTGTATGCCAGGCATAGATCTCTTCTCAACAGTCTGTAGGAAACAGAGTATAGAGCTAGGGCTTTGAGGCAATTTGTGTAGGACATGCTGTTTATACCATATATTTTTTGTGAGGAATCTCTGTTGACATTCTGGTTGTTGCATGGGCCCAGCCAGGTACATATTAAAGGGGGCATTGTACTCAGTGATGGTCCTGAATACAGTGGAACAATTACTTCCTTTGACCTAGATTCCATGCCCTTCCTTATAAGTTTAGCAACATAGAATGATGTCCTTATTACCTTAGACTCGTGTTGGTTGAAGGCCAGGTTACTATCTACATGTGTAGCCCAAATTCCTGACTACTCATTCTACTCTTAGGGGTGTGCTATCAATGAGGTAACTTCTAAGGGTTGCTGACTTATGAAAAGGTACTATTATACACTTCTTGGCACTGAGTTTTAAGTCATGGCTTTGGTACCAGTCATTTGTCTGTGTTTGGTCCTTCCTGTAGGATGTGAGTATCTTGTGGGGATTCTGTGACTGCTTCTAGTTTGCCCTTGATATTAGCCTTGACTTCTGAGAAGTAGACACTAAAAAGGAGCAGACCCAGCACAGAGCTCTGAGGGGGCATCACTAGTGACTGGCTTCTTTGTGGAACTGGTCCCCCATCATAACTTCCTGGGTCCTATATGAGAGTCAGCTGGCTATCATATGGTTGTGTGCCTATATATGTGAGTTTGTTATGCACCATTTTGACCTCATCCATTGCCTTGGTGACTTTCTCAAAGAAGTTCACCTGGCTGAGTAGGCATGATCTGCCCTTGATGAAGCCAGTCTGGGACGAATCCAGTGTTTGAAGGTGTTCTATGTTCTTATTAATCATTTTCATGATAATTCTTTCCACGGTTTTGCATATGAGACTAGTTAGACTTACAGATATCTAGTTTCTGGGATCCACTGATGGCCTGCCCTTGTGCACAGGGATGACCATTATAGTTCTGTGTTCATGTGGCACAAAACCTGTCTGAAGGCTATTGTTAAACATTGACTCCAGTGGTTCCAATACAGCATGTTTCAGTCTATTTAAGAGGCATCTTGGGATGTTATTGGGGTTCATTGATACAATGTTTTTAGCCTTAGAGAGCATGTCTAGGACCTGCTCAGAAATAATACTGGGGGGGGGGGGGGTAGCTTAATGGTATTTCCTGGCACGGTGGCCACAAGAGAGAAGGGAGTAAAACTATAGTTGAAGTTTTCAGCCAGAAGATTTGCTGTATCTTCTGGCTCTGTGTAGGTGGCTCTACTTACAATCAGTTCTGCACACTGCTGTGCACAGCCTTTGAGGTTTTGGACATAACTAAAGAAAGACTGAGAGGTTATCTTTAACACAAATTTGGCTATAGTAGACTTAATTTGTCTCGTAATTGTTTAGATTAATGAGAATGCTTTTTTCATGTTGGGCATAGAACTTCCTAAGCTTTGCTATGACATTTTTCTCTTGTTGCATAACCTGTTTATGTTTGGATTCCAAAAAAAAAAAAAAAAAAAAACAGAAGCTCACAAATGCAGCTCCCCAGTGTATAAAGGTTTTGGAAAGCAAATAAATGCAAGAACACACTCCAGCTCAAAAGTGCACAGCACACAAAACAGTGCAATTGATTTTATGTTTGGTACATAGTCCTACAGATAAACTGGTTTCAGCACAAGGCCTTCATCAGCATTGACATTTGAGCACTGTGGTATGTACTTTTGTGCTGGATAGTTGCTCTTATGTTTGGATTCTACCAGGGTGGTTTGTTTGTTGAGATAGTTCTGGCCTTATTTCTGGTAGGCACAGCTGTCTTTATGCATTTGTTGGCATGATTGTGTAGGATTTCTGTGAACAATTCTGCATAGGCATCTGTGTTCTTAGAGTTTGGGAGGCTTGAAATTTTGACAGGTTATCACTTAGGGATAAGAAGTTTGCCTTATAATAGTTCCTAAATGTTGCTGGGTTATCTGGGGGTCACAGTTTTTTTTTTCTTATGAAGGAGATAGCTTTGTGGTCTAATCTTAACAGAGAAGACACTACACTAGGTGGAAACAGCATTCTTGTATGTTTGTGAGTAGCAGGTTGACTTTGTTTGCATCTCTAACAGGCATATGGACTATCTGGTATAAGGTGTTTGTGTTTGCAAATTCCAGGATTCTCTGGGCCTGTAAGCTTTGAGTCTTGTTAGTATCCCAGTTTATAGTGGGTAGTTGAAGTCACCCTGTGTATTGGGTTGAATGGTATGAGGCCTCCAGTAAGTCCAAGTATGAGTTATGGGTTTATTGAGTCATAGAGGGTGACTTATAACTTGCAAGGATATGATATGGGACTTTGAATATGGAAATCTGAGCGCAGAGAAGCTCAAACACGTCATCCTGTTTGACTAGTCTTCAGGTGAATGATTTGTTGATATAGATTAAGACATCTCCACCTTTGGTCCCTGCCTGTGCTGTAGCTGGCTTGAATGTGTGGAAGACATTGTAGCCCTGAATTGTTGATTGCCAGAGTGATCTCCACAGTTAATTTTTCCTTCCTATCTGAAAGTATTTCCATGAGTGTACAAGACCTCTAATCAGTCATGCTATCAAATCAGCCATACATTAGTGCAAGCATTTTTACATGGAGACACCCCCCACCCCCACCCCAGTTCCAACCCAATATCCTCCTTACTTTATGAAAGGAAAAAAAATCCACAGGAACAAAAAAATCCTTTAGTTAATGTTTTCATCTCCAAACTTAGAATGATCTAAAACAAAAAGTAAAAACTTCTTCAAATTCTTACAAACCAAATTGTGCCTGTACAAAACATTGTCTGTTTATTTTTTATGAATAACATAGCCATGCTCACAGATTGTCACTAGATAACTTTTGCTTAGCATGGATAGTTTTATTAAAGCCTGATACAATAATATAAGATCCTTCATTAATACATCTCTATTGGTTAAAAAAGTCACACTAATAGGTGCCTAACTTGTTTATGTAATTTGCTCCACCCTTTGATTTTTTTTCTCTAATATTTTAGATTGAAGTTCCTCTTATGAACAAATAATGGTTTATTACTCTCAATGTAAAAAAGTTCAAAATTACCTTGTAGAATATTTCAGTTATTATAAATCACATTATAATTGCAGAACTATCCACCCTGTAACTAATGGCTTAGGAGTCAGTAGCCCGTTCTACACTGGTGTCAATGTTACCTACACTATTAATTACTGTTATATCTTTTGAGAGTATGGTGCATATTTTGAATACCTACCATTAACAGCCTCTTTGAGGATATTTTTTGTGTATTATAACCTTTGTCCAAAAAGAAGGTATTTCATTTTCATGGTCCCCCCCAAAAAAGGTATCATTATCAGAAACCAACTTGGCAAATCTTAACTGCTTGACATTTAATTACATTAGATTTTACTTGGTTATTATTATCATGACAGCTGATAGCATGTAAGTAAGAGGTTGTGAGCATTATTTTTCTATAGACAGTTAACTTTAACATTGATTTGTTTCATCCTTATATAACTTCACATCTAAAATGTAATGTATACGTGATACATGGACTAACCTTGGTGACATGCTGCTAAACAAAACAAGTAATGCAGTACTTTTGCCTTTCTCCAAGCAGTTATTCAAGTAGTTTCTAAGAATCATTTTCTCTAACCTTTTCCTTTCAGTCTTAATGAGTTACAGCACAGAGTTGCCTATGCAATTCACAAGATAGTCTGAACTGAGGAAATTCCAGCCATTGTTGTAAATATCTGTAGCTAGAGCAATGTCACCTTCAAGTGCCATTACCTTCAAAGATATGAGCTCTGGAGAGATAGGAGTGGGGTCAGTTATTTACTGTTATGGTGAGTGCCTCATACACTTCATGAGGTTTTAGAGTCAGTCTGTTATTTTGCAGAACATTTTAAAGGACGAGGAAGAGCTGCAGTGTGATACAAATATCAGAAATCCAACCGAGTTTCACTTTTTCTTTTTTACTAACTTATGGTTATAGGGTGGCTGCAGTGATGCAGTGGTTAGCATTGCCACGTCACAGCAAGAGGTTCTCTGGTTTGATCCTCGGCTGGGGTGCCTTCTGTGCGGAGTCTGCATGTCCTCCCTGTGGTCGCGTGGGTTTCCTCCGGGTGCTCCGGTTTCCTTCCAAAGACATGCTGTAGGTGGATTGGACACTCTAAATTGGCCCTAGGTGTGAGTGCGTGTGCATGCCTTCTGTGGAAGGTTGGGCACCGGGCTGGCAACTTGACACCATAAAACTCCACTGCCAATCATGAGCAGACAGGTGATTTACTGTGGTGACCCCTAACCAGGAAAAGCCAAAAGAAGAAAAAGATGGTTTGCTTTATAAATGACTATAAAAAGGGGAGAATTTGCCAAGTTCATAACATGTATGCTTTCACATGTCCCATAATTTTAGTTCTCACATGGATCACAGATGGGGTCCACAATGAAATGTGAAATTTTTTTTCAAAGCCCATTTCCTTGCTCGAATCACATGCTTTCAAGTATTGTTTCAATGTTTCAAGTATTGTGGTGGAATCTATTGTGCTTGGTGACATTCTACAGAAAACTGCCGGTTTTTCTTGGTTGCTGTTTGACTTGGTTTTTTGGATTGTTTCAGAAAAGACATTTTTTCATTTCAAGTTTGCAAGACAAAGGAGATAATGAAATAGTTAAGTATTGCAAAAACCCACATGTTTTTGTTTGTTTTCATTGTGTTGCAACCTCGGATAGGATTATATACTTTTACAAAGAGTGTAAGGGGTATCCCCATTATATGGTGTAAGGAGGTTGCAACCTTATAAAGTATTATTTCTTTTTGACATTTAGCAATTCTGCTTTAATAATTCTGTATGATTGGGAAAAACTGTCACAGCTGTGCCCTCAATCCATCTGCAGTCTAAACAAGTAATCTTGGTTGCATTGTGTCTGCACTAGAAGCAATTCAATTGATGTTTTGTAAAGAGGATATTAGGGAACACATCTCTTAAGTGAATATGTTCACTTGTGTTGCTTGGACTGTTTTTTAAGTCTACAGAAAATACCATGTAGAATTAAATAAAAATAATTGGTTCACTATGAAAATATAGAATTAATCAAAGACATTGCTGAATAAAAAATGTCAGCCAAACACATTTAATTTCTTGCAAGTGTCTTTTTCCTAAACTGTTGTCTTAAATTTATTGTTTCTCTTCTTCCAGTACACCTTGTAGTGGGAAAGAGCAATGTGTACTTGTAAGTCTTAATAAACTTGAAATACTGGTTAACATCATGGTGTTACTGCAGCAAGTAAGAGAACTAAAATGTTCATCTGGAATGTGCAAAACAATAAACAAACAAACAAACAATGTAAGTAAATAAAGAGAATATTAAATTACTGTAGTATCTCATAATGTAATAAAATGAATTGTATGTGTTTTTCAAACATCACCACAGTTAGTAAATAATGTTTTTCTTTGGCTGATTATTTAGACTGGTGCTTTACAAAAAGACATATGCTGACAGGGTGGTTAATCGTACCAGCCATTGTTCAACCATAGGTTCTGGACAGAATTCATACATGATTAGTGCAATGTGCAGTGGAACTTAGTGCATGTAGTGGCAGTGTGAATAGCATGGAGAATTCAAAGACACAGACAGCAAGGTTGTGCAAAATAAAGCAGTTTGCAGCAGGTGCAAGTGATTGCCTACTGATATGGAAATGAGTAACCCTATGTAAATGAGGTCCACGGAGTATGCAAATGAGCATATTAAACATGGTGTATCAGTTCAGAAATGTATAAAGCTGGCATGATGCATCATGTAGCAAACATTTTCTGAATACTGGGGAGTTTGTGTGTATGCTATGAATATGTTAGGAGTTCCAGTGTTTAAAACTAAACAACATGTGTTAGTGGCTGCCATTGATGCCAGTGCTTATAGGGTTGCACTTTATGGTCATCTGTGCCATTGCAGAAAGTACCATCAGAATTTTACATAGCAGCACTTAACAGACTAGTAGATAGTGGACTGATGTCAGGTAGACAGCTAGACCTTACAATTGCTAGTTGACCTGTGCCACCTGCAAGTCAAATGAAAGGAGATGTGTAGAATGCCTATGCCATGGGACACAAAGGTATGAGCAGAGCTAGCCATCTTGGTGACAGGAGTTTTCAGAGACTGACAGTGGATGCATCAAGTATATCATGTGTCAATACTGCATCTGCTACAGCAGTTTCTTCACACCATACTTAAACACATGAAGAAGCATATCTGCTTCCCCAGGACTGCAGCAAGAACAGCCACCACTATGTGGATATTTTACAGCATAGTCCATTTCTCTGAGGTCCTAGGAACCATAGATTGCACACACAATCCATTAAGAATCCACCTCATCTACAAAGACTGAAACACATCAAAAAATGGGCTTTCACTCTAACTGGCAGGCATAATGTAATGCACAGTGTATTACGCATCATGTGATATGCACCATCCTGGCAGTTATCATGTTTCACATATATGACACAATTTCAACCACTACAACCAGATTATGTGGGGAAACTTCCCACAGGGTCATCTAGTCAGTAAATACACACACAGGCAGGTTATATAAGGTGGTATACACACACACACACACACACACACACACACACACACACACACACACACACACACACACACACACACCATGCAAACAGGAAGAAGACAACATATGATAATGTAGCTGTTTTGTGTTGCAGGTGAGGCCAGATATGCCTTTAGCCACAAAAGGATGACCCCTATGAGCAACTCCAAGATGGTATAACATACCACTCATGCAGAAACACTTTATGTTGCTGAGCATATAACTGAGCAACTGAAGAGATTATTATGCTGCCTGGAAATGTCAGGCAGAACACTGTAATATGCACCAGACACCTGCAGCAAAATCTTTGTGATGTGCATCATGTTGCATAATGATGCTTTGATAAACAGCTACAGCAACAGAGAAACCTTCAGCAGGGCCCATTATAGCAGTACCATCTAGATAACAACAGGCTATGGATTCCAGGAACAAAGAAGCAACAGTGATACCACATACAAGGCAGAAATGGGAGCAAAGCATCACATCATTAGTGAAGAGGCAGCATCTGGCCCACAATTATGGCAAATGAAGAAAACAACACAGACTGTATGTATTTATTTGCATCATACCTCCCAACCTGGAAACATCAAAAATCTAGACAAAGGCCATAAAAAGTAGGTACAACTAGCCAAAAATTGGGATGCTGATTAGCATAACATTTGTGCATATAATTATGTAAACCCACCCACTCCAGTGGAATTGTGGGATACCAAAATGAAGATTGAAGCCACTAAACAATAATGTCAAACATTTGAATTTCAGACTTCTTATCCCTCAGAAAATACAAAATAATGCAAAACCTGTTATTCTAGCAACTATCTGAGTTTGCAGGAGCAATTTTTAAAATATGTCTTTATTTTTGGGCCTTTGTCCCACCATTATTTTTGGCTTTGTCCAGATTTCTTGCTCTGAAATATTGAGAGTGGTATGAGGACAGGTCTTTTTCAAGCCTTTATCTAATTCTGGAGTGGGAGAAGATGGATGCATATATTGCCATACCATGTACATACAGGATGCTCCCATGGTGACTGGGGAAACTTGTTAGAAAGTTTATTAATGGAGATAAGATAGATCCTTGAATACACCTTTTAAAAAAGAAGCACTGGGTGGCATGTGTGTACCCAAATACACAGAGCAGGCTGTGATACACTCAAAACCAATTAACCATTTTATTATCTTTTAGGTTTATTCCAATTAATAGCATGTGATGTATGGACTAAATGGCATATTATAATCAGAATAAAAGCTTTTATAAGATCCATGAAGATTGCATTTGTCAGCATTACATTTGTTATATGTTCTACAGAAAACACAGTTCAGGGGGTAACTACTAAAGGTCTGGTTCTTCTCCCCAGTGATCCACCTTTTTTTTTTTTACCAGAATTATCCTCATTACCTTTCCCTTGTTTTTTCCAGCCACTATCAAAAATGTCTTTTTCTCCCGAGCAAAGCACTGCTGACTGCAGATTGTTTTTGTCTACAAGACTTACATGTGCACAAAAATGTAGAGTTAGAAATGCTCGTGCAATTCACTTAGAAAACTAACAAAATAACAGCATACTGTAGTGTCTGACATTTCTTAACAACTACAGAGCTGCTGCTGTATCTACTAGTTATTGTTTACCGACCATCTATCTCATATAAACCTTTGCCAACAGCATTAAATTTTTCTGAAATGACGAATGAACATTTTTATAAGTCAGTGCTTTATATGGAACATAATACATAAAGGTTTCCACACCCCATACCTTCATCATCACTTTTTATTTTACATGCAATATTTATTTCAGTGAAAGGAAAACAGTATTAGAGAAATGTTCTACATGAGATGCCTTTGAATGAAAAAGTCGACAAATACACACCTTAAACTTGTAAAACAAAAAAACGGCTTCACTGGTATCCTATAACCATCCTGGAACCATTGTAAATGCAAACATGTTTATTTATCATAAACTTCACTTTAAAAACAATAAAAATTTTTTTGTAAAGTGTTTTTCATTTTTGGTCTGAGGAAGTTTTTTAAAGAAAAAACAATAATGTTTCACTGTTTTTAAGTGAAGTTTGTGATAAATAATTGGTTCCAGTCCAGACTTACTATTTCGTCTGTATAGGATACAAGTGAAGTTGTTTCGTTTTTTTTGTTTTGCGAGTTTGAAGGAAAAAGAATCATGTTTTAATCTAGTTAATTCTTCAGTCTAAGGCACATTTTCCAGGACCTGTACTGTAGGCGGCTGACATTTGAACTTGTACAATTTAACCACACAACATAACTCTACTAAAAATACTAGTCAACACTGTCCTCTTACAGGCTACAGCACTTTCTAATAAGACTTATGTTTCCTTCAGGCTGGTCTCTTATCACCACCCCCGTAACTTTCAGGTAACTTCCTCACTCTAGCAACTCCCCATGCACTTCAATCTCAACAACAACAGGTTCTGAATCAGGAGTCTTGTTCTCCTGTGGTATGGCAAACTTAATGAACAACAGCAAATTAGCAAGCATACCTGTCTACCGTCTTCTTTCTCCACAGAATTTCCCCTTTGCTCTGGACTTCTGCAGCAGTGACAGTGATGTGTCCATCTCTGAAAGTAAACTTTGCAAATCTGAACACCTTGACTAACTATCCACTATTTGGCCTCCATCTCCCAGTCCCACCACAGTCTCAACAGTCAGTCAAGCACTGCCTCACAAGCCAATGTCATCATGCACACCCCTGCACATTGATGGCGATGCGTGATGACATCAGACATAACTTAAAATTGTAAATAAAAATTTTAAAAAATCAGGAATTGAAGGGGCCACTTGGAAATTCATGGCACCTCACTATTTTGCCCTCAAAACCGGTAAATACCAAAGAATTTGGTATGGCTGAGAGGTATGATTTACATTATTTTACCAAAGTAGAGCACTGATCTAAGCAAAACCATTTTCAGGCTCAGCCTGAGTGAAGTAACAACAGGAATTAAAAAAACAGATCAATTAAGCAACACTAGTTAACATATATAATGAAGCAATGTGCATACAGAGCCAGTATATTTAGCAATGCAAGAAGTATCGTTATTCAAACAATAAAGTTAGAGTTAAACAGTAGTATAACAAAATAAACATTATACATTTTAAGTAGATATTTATACTAAGGAGAGTGTGTTAGTAATAAAGGAGGATTGAGGTAGCAGCAGGTAGAGATGAAAGGAAACCAAATAATGGTCCTCTGTTGATGTAGTTATATGTCTTACATTTTGGAAGTTGCATTTGTGCTGTTACCTTAGGAACTTATTATTATTTATTTATTTTTATTTTATTTTATTTTACATTTGTTGACCGGGCTAGTCTAACTGGATACATGTCCATTTTCAGTAGAGACCCGGGGAGATAAGCTACAAGATAGGACAATGGAATTAACACAATAACAACTAGGAAACATGAGACAAATAAATCCTATTAACAGTAGATATTAGAGGTTATTACAGTAAAATGTACAGTGCAGAATACAGGCATAACATAGGATGCTAATACAATCAATATATTCTATAGATAGATAGTATAATAGATTAAATAGGACGGAGTTGCTGTTAATGAGTAGACTGGGTAGGAAGAGCAAAGTATTTAGAGACATATAGACTAGTCAGGTTTTGAACAGGGGCATAACCAGTGAGTTTTGAGGAACACTTTCAATATGTTTTTGAAACAGGATAGTGAGGGAAGTGTGGAGAATTCATTTGGGAGGAGATTCTAGGCTTTTCCAACAATATTAGAAAAAAGGGAGTCACCAGACTTGTTGTTTGGCTTAGTGGTATGTACTAGAAGTTTCTGAGAAGACCTTAAGGATTCCAGGTTTTTATAGAGAGTGATTAGTGTGGAAAGAATAGGAGTTTTGGAAGGTTTGTAAAGAGTGTTGTGGGCTATAGTTAGTTGATGGAATTTAATCAGATTTTGTAGTTCACGTTCAGGAACTGTTTAAGCTGAGGTCTGAAGGAGAGTAGCTCATATTATCAGTGAGATTTTGGGTGGGTACCTTTGGTGCTGGGTTGCTACTGGTCACCAGGTCTGCTTTTCAGTAGGCGAAGGGGTCATCTTGCTGAAGATGACCTGGAAGAATGACTAGTGACCTCCATGACCACTTCTGAATAGGGGGTGGAGGCTTCTCTTCTGACAATGGCCTAGAGGAATGTCTCATCATCTCCCAGTGTGCAGTGCAAGGGCTGTGACATCTTAGGTGTGCCAGCAGCTGGATGCCCACCTCAGCACCATGGAATGCCTCCTGGCATGACATGTTGATGCATGCAAGTATCAAACCCTAAGAATCAGATACCAGAAGCACAGCCTGCTCATGGTTTCAGTCACAGAAGACAGTGATTTCTGGGTATTGCCCTCTGAGTTTGCTTAGTCCTTTCATTTGTCTTCCTGTTCTGTCAATCCCCATACCCTTTTCATTGGCCATCCCTCTCCAACACCAGCTGTTCAGTCTCTGTCAGTCTGTATCTATCCTCTATTGTCCCTACCTTTTGTGTGTTTACCACTTACATTTGTCTATGTCTGCATTTTGCATTTGCATGTCTGCCTCTGCTGCTTTTCCTTCTCTGACTATCCTTTCCCCACCCATTAATCATTGCTTATCCCTCAATGTTTATTTTTTTCTTGTTCACATATCATAGATGGGGCTTTCTGCCTCACAGAAAAAAAAAAGATGTCTTTTTGTTCCTCTCCCATTATATTTTATGGTTACTCATGTATGTTTTCCTCTGCTTGTTAGGTTCTTTTTTCCTATTTCCTGTTTCTCCTTTCCTTTTCCTTTTCCATGATGAAATGGGTTGGTACTCATCTGTTCCTTTTTTTTTTTATCAAATATCTTTTTATTGAGTATTTTCCTTGTATAGAATGCAAAATAGAAACTTGTCTGTTCTTAACCTCTGTAGGCTCTCTGGAGAGGCAGCTACAAAACATTTCATCACTTGCCTTGGGAGTGACATCTACCATGCTGATCACGTGATCCTTATTTATGCTGTTCATCCACTGTGTCAACTTTAGTGCCACTGTTCCCCATAATACAGCTGATTTACTACACAGTCTTTTATTCAGTCTCTTGGCACAATGTCTGCCCGAGGAAGTTTGTGGTTAACTTTGGGCTACATCTGTTTCATAATGTTTTTTTACTACACAGGTGTCCAGTACTTGTCAAGGAATCCTAGCCTTTAACTTTTCATTAATGTCAGACATGCCACTGAAGACATGAAGTGGAAGAAGCACAGTAGCTCTTTTACTTTCTGTTAACTTCTACAGTCTGCAGAACTCATTTTTATTGAAAATAAATACATAGATACATACATTAAAATGTTGAAATATCTTAAGCCAAAATACTGCAATGTATGACTCTGAGACTGCATTTATGTGATAGCATGCAATACATTTTTTATCATGCATGCCTGTATTTCTAGAATGCCACAATTTATAGAGCTCTACAGTTAAAAGTGACATAGAAAGAGGCCAGCAAAGCCTGTCCATACTGGCTAAAGTGAATAAACATGTGTGTCCAAATAGCTGTCTAATGAGAATGCGACAGAACAAAGTCAACAGTAAAATGAGCTATTATTGTAACAGAAGGGGATTTGTTGATATTAGGATGGGAGAATATTGGGAAACAGAGACAGAAATGTGGTACTGGTATCCTTAGCAATGCAACACAATCAGTACTTATTTGAAATACTTTATGCTTGCCCTAGGAGTGAAACAAGTATTATACATTAAACCATCCAACATGATACAGAGGCAGAAACATGATACAGAGGCAGAAAAGGTATACTCTTACATGCCCTTTTCAGAAGAGTGCAACACCTTAACTGGAACTGTAATAAAGAAGCAAGGTAGCCTACCTTACAGTTTTATTTTATTTTAGTTTATTTGCATTTTGGTTACCGGGATAGTCCACTGGGTCAATTAAGAGCCCATTTTCAGTGGAGACCCACGGAGAAAAGCTCCACAGTGAACAAGTAAAACAATCAAGAACAAATATAATAAAACAAAATTATACAGTCATTACTATAAACAAAACAACAAAACATGAACAAATTGTATGAATATAGTTTGAAATCATGGTAGAGAAAGAAACATAAGACATTAAGAAAATTATACAGTATAATGACAAAGAAGCAAGATTACACGGAGTAATTGGTGAAAAGAAGCAAGAGTACATGGAATTAGATAAATTTAGATAAATGACAGTCAGGTAAGATTTGTACAGATATTTGCTGATTTAGTTGCCAAAGCTAACACATGATGCTAATCAAAAAAAAAAAAAAGAATTATAATTCAGTGTTTATTTTCAACAAGTTGACCAGAAATGCTGTCCAGAAGACCACTGGGGAGCCTAGTCCAATTTCCACAGAGCACTGTCTAAGTGCACACAGTGACATAGTCGGCAAATGGCAGCAGAGAGAATCAGACACTGGACTATCCTGTTTACTAACTGCCAGACTTACATTGGTGCTAGTTTGAATTCACTCAGCTTCTGCATTTCTCAGATATTTTGTATCACCTAACATCCAAGTAGCATGCAATCTTGCCTTAAAACTCACGTTCCCTCAGAAGTCCTTTATTTTAACACAGCCTTCATACCATCGAGAGTGGCTACAGATTTTCTCTTTAACTTTCTAAGTAAAATTCTGCGTGAGCAGTTGATATAGAATCTACAGACAGTCCATATTAGAAGTATATTCCTCAAAGAATGGCATCCTGGATTTAATTTACTCCTGCTTCTTTTAAATCTACAGTCGTCCATGTATCTGTGCTAAGAGTACTAGTTCATAGGTTCATAGGTGTGTACTAGGCTAATGGCTCTAGAGTCTTTACAAGCCTAGCCCAAAAGAAAATTACCCAGGCACTGTGTCACCTGATGTTAGTTCACAGTGCCCATATCCAGTAGGTCAACTGGAATGATCCCTGGAGTGAACTTTCTGTTACGCATCCACTTGTCAAGATTTTTCTTAAAGAGGGCCAGCGATGTGCTCTGCTTGACATGAATGGGAAGCTCATTTCAGAGTATGGGCAGTCTTTGGGAGATGAACCTGTCCCTCCAGCATGTTTTGTTAATTATGGTAATGAGGTTGTGATCTCTGGAGCATGTGGCGCAGGGGGATGGGGGTTTCTTTAGGTGTAGCATTTCAAGTAGGGCTGGGTCAAACATGGCTTTGTAAGTCAAGCAGAGATCACCTCTAAGAAGACGATAAGAGAATGAGAACAGCTGAAGTTTCTTGAGTCTGTCCATACAGGACATGTGTTTAAGGCCTAGGATACTTTTTATGAGGTACTTTTGTGGCCTCTCCAGCTGTTCTAGGTGTCTGATCAAGTACATGCCAAATAGGGTGTTATATTCGATGATTGGTCTAATGAGGGATGAATAGAGAGGGATGATGACCTCTTTCTTCCTTGATATGAAACCTTTGTTTATAAGATGTGCCATGTAGAATGATTTTCTGACCATAGTGGCAATGTGGTGGTCGAAGGTGAGGTGGCTGTTGACCTGGGTATCCAGATCTCTTCAGTGTTCAGTGGGCTTCCATAAACCTGACAATTCATGAGAACTGAGTTTTTTCCAAAGGGGATGATAACGCATTTTTAGCGTTAAGCTTCAGGCCATGGCTCCAACACCAGTCATTGGTCTCAGAGAGGCCCTTTTGTAGGATGTCTGCATCACTTGGGGAGTTGATAATGACTCCTAGCTTGCAGTCATCAGTGAACTTGGTCAGTCAGAGTCCACCTGTGTTGGCCTGGACGTCTGAAAAGTAGATGCAAACAGGAGGGGGCCCAGGACCGAGCCCTGTGGGACTCCACTCATGACTGATCAACAGTCTGACTTGGAATCCACAACTTTCACTCTGTGGGTCCTGTCTGTGAGCCAATTTGCAACCCAACTACTGATGTAAGGACTGATACCTAGTTTGGTGAGCTTATCAATGATACCCGAGTGGAGAGCGGTATCAAGGGCCTTGGCCAGGATAAGGTAGGCTGTATGCACTGCCTTACCCTCATCCATAGCCTTGATGACTGCCTGGAAGAAGTCAACCAGGTTCAGCAGACAGATCTCCCCTGGACAAAGCCAAACTGTGTGGGGTCAAGAGTTTGGAGATTGCCTATATCTTTGTTAACCAGTTCCATGATGATGCGCTCCATAGCTTTGCATAACAGACTCGTCAGGCTAATGGGGTGATAGTTCCGAGGGTCTGTAGTTGCTCCTCCTTTATGGAGCGGGATGACTGTAGCAGCCATTCGTTAGGGACATAGCCTGAGGTAAGGCTGTGATTGAACAGAGCAAACAGATGTGGTGCCAGTTGATTTTGTAGCTCATGTAGGATGCAGTCAGGGATATTATCAGGTCCCATGGACGCTGTATTCTTGGCTTTGGACAATGCAGCTTTTACCTGTGCCATGGAAATGGTGGGTACCAGGCTTTCTTCTGGTATTGTGATAGGGCACTTGGGGAGGGGGAGAGGGGTAAAGTTGGCACTGAATCTTTCGGCCAGTATGTTGGCTATATCTGTTGGCTCAGTATAGGAGGTGCCATTGTGCAATACCTCAGAGCAAATCTGGGTATCGCCTTTGAGGTTTTTGATATAGTTATAGAAGGCTTTGTGGTTATTTTTGGTGTCAGCCGCAATTCTGCCTTCATAGCTGGCTTTAGAGGATTTGATAAAGGATCTCAGCTTTTTGTTGAGACTGATAAGGGAGATTTTCCAGTCTTGTGACTTCATTTTTTCTGAAACAGTTTCTTCCTTCTGTTATAGAGTTTATTGATGTCTGGGGATTATCAGATTGGCTTTCTTATTTTGGAGGAGAACGTCTTAGTTCTATTTAGGATGGCAAGGTCCATGCATTTATGTACAGGCTCATACAGTGCATTGGTGTATGATTTGGCAGTCATGCAGCTATTTTCCATTGGCATAGGTGCCGAGAAGTTAGCCACCTCTGTTTTTAGGAGCCCAAAGTCGGCTTTAGAAAAGTTTTTTAGGGTAGTCACCTTAATGGGAGATGTAGGTGAGATGGAGATTTCCATGGTGATCAGTTTGTAGTCAGATTTAACCAGGGAGGAATTGACTATAGGTGTGGAGCAATAGTTTCCCATGTTGGTGATAACCAGGTCGAGGATGTTGCTTCCTCTAGTGGGGGTCAGAATGAGCTGGTCCAGGGCATTGGAACTGATAAATTCCAGAAAGCATTGGGCCTGTACATTGGTACTTGAATAGTTTTCCCAGTTGATGGAAGGGTAGTTGAAGTCACCCAGTATGAGAGTATTGGGATGGACCTTGATAGATTCCAGGGTGCTTAGAAAGTTGGAGTGAGAGTCTGGGGACATGTTTGGGTTTCTGTAGCAGGCTATGACTTGTATCATCATCTTACCCAGTGTTAGTTGTACCTGAAGTATCTTTGATGCATTATGCTGGGCTACCAATCTAGAGGTGTGCGTATCCTTTAAGAATATGGAGACACCACCACCTTTGGAGCTTCCGGCCGTATTCTGGGGTTGAAAGGTATGGAATGAGTTGTAGCCTGGGGGCGCAGGGGTGCATTCTGCTTCTTTAAACCAGGTCTCCATTACAGCACAGATGTCAATATTCTCCATTTTGAGGAGAGCTTTGAGCGAGTGCATCTTGAGATTTAGACTTTTACCATTGAGCAGCATAACCGTCAGATTGCATTTATTTGTAGCTGTTACAGTGGAATTTTGGTCTTGGGAACACTGCCTAAAAAAGGCACTATAGGTGTGGCAAGAGCCTTAGCAAGTACCCGGAATCCCAGGGGTGACAGATGCAGGCCATCTCTGGCAAAGCATCGAGGTCTGTTGATCATGTCATCTCAGGCAGACAGATACTAGATCCCCTTTGAATGACACCAGAAACTTAGCCAATTGCTGAAGTCAATCACTTTCTGCTCATACTGTGGTATCATTCTGGATGACGGTAGAATACTGCCCAGGGCTAAGGTCATACCTGCCTGGGTTACATAATCTGAGAGTTCGATCAAATCTCTTTTCATGTATTCCAGGGAGGTATGTCTCAGATCATTCACACCCACATGGACAGCTACTAAGTCATATTTGTACTTGTTGTGGAGGGCCATGAGTGCATGTGTTATGTAGCAGATTCTGGCACCTGATAGACAACTGACTGTCACCTTCTCCATGTTCAGTCTAGTAAGTGGGACATTAGTGTGCCTCACAATTCAGTCTCCTATGATTAGTACATTGGGCAAAGTGTTTTGCCTTAAGGGCTTGGGTTGAGAGGTACACTGTGGTGGTGAGCTATGTGTTCTGGGGTTAGTGTTTTGTTGTGGTGGTTGAGTGCATTTCTGTCTCGGGGGTCTCTGTTGTTTGGGTAAATTTTTATTGAGAGCCTCTGCAAAGGTGGGTGTATGGTTTGTGTTTCTATGTGTGGGTTGTGATGGTTGGCATTTTAAAGGGCTGTGTGTTCTATGTAGTGAGTTGCAGGTAAGAGGAGAGGGTTGTCTGTGTACATTAGACAGTTGCCACACTGTCTTAGAATGCCCACATGCACCAAGTTAGCAGGAGAAAGCACAGGAAATTGCCCTACAATCATACCAGGGGGAGGGTCATAACTAATAAGTACTGGTGCTGTTACTGTGCAGGAATAGCTAGTGTTGATTGCACCTAAGTGTGTTGCAATAAATGCTACAAAAGCCTGTTAAAGTGCTAGTCTATTACACTAATTGAAGTGCAAGAAGTAAAAGAACAAGCACATTCTAAGGGGAAAATTGAAGAGCAGACTTCCTGGCACCGGTAATAGTTTACCTAGTCTCTTAGTTCTTTTTCATCCAGAAGAAAAACAGGAGTAAATAAGTAATGGTATCTTTAGTAGATGGTTACAAGTCAGACTTGCGAATGCACAATTAGGAATGCACATGTCTGATGTCACCTAAAAGAAAATGTGAATTTCTGAGTACATGTGAATAAACAGTTACCCATTTGAAACTAAAACATGAAAACTCTGATATAAAGCAAACTAAGTTACAGTTACAAATAAATAAATAAAGGTCATTTCACTTGAGGGTGGGGAGGAAAACCTTCAGCTATCCGCATACTGGAGAATGCCTGCGCCATAATTTTTTTTTGCCTTATACATAATTTATTTATATTCTCAATTTTTTTTTATTTTTCAAATACATTTGAATTAATTCCATAGTATTTATACATAAGATCTTAAATAACTATGTACACTATTTGCATTAGCCTGACACTATAACAGATCTTAATGTATACAATTACTTTATAAGTATGCCCAATCCATTATCAGAGTGTCTTTTCAATTATTGTATAGTGTCAATGATAAGACTTTCCCCAACGGTTGTTGATAAATGGCTTTGCATAAATTCTTAGTTCTTTAATTTTAATTTCCAATAATGCTGTGGTCTTTGGTAGGCTGTAGAAGTCTTCCAAAGTTGGTATTGTGTTTGTATTCTATCTTCTTCTTATACACTTCCTTGAAATTGCAAGTATAGTCCATACTAAATACATGTTTGACCTATTCAAATGAGGACTTTCGTTCACATTTAATAATACAAGAGCTTTAGTTAAATAAAATGATTAATTAAATAAACCTTGTAGAAAATTATTAATACCATTCCAAAATGGTTTAATTTTAACACAATCAAAGAAAATGTGGTGCCCATCTGCAATGTGTATTTGCTCACATCTCCAACATATTCCTTTTATGGAAAAACTGGGTCTATATTAGAACTTCGAATAATTAACAGTTCGAATCACTAAAGGTTGAACTTTAGTGATTGAACTGTTAAAACATCGAATGTTCAGAAAAAAAATAAAAATAACAACAAAAAAAAAACTAATGGTGTAGGCAGGGGGGCAAACACCCCTGCACCCCCACACCCCCCACTACTTAAATATACTAGCCCCGAGACCGCACTATATTGAAGTTCTGCAGTTTTGCTATTCTCATATCGACAATGTCAGATTTGACATTGTCGGCTTTCGAGAATGTAATATAGACCCAGAAGAACTAATTTTACTGATCCTGTCTGGGGTTAAGAATGCTATGCGCAAGCATTTCCAATTAAAAACTTTTCAGTATTGTATAAAGGATGTATATTTTATTGATAATAAGACATTTGTTTTAATATCTTCAGTTAACTGTGTTGAGTGTCCTTTTTTTATATATTTCCAGTATGAGGTTTTTGGTGTTGTTTTATAGTTTATCAATATTTTGTAAAATTTTGAAATATTGTTTCCCATGTCAAAGTCATTATATATGATTTCATGTATTAGTAGAGACAGAAGTAGTGAACCAACCACCAGGACCGCCCAAGCAAAAAACTTCTTATATAGCTGCAAGCTGTAGTTAATTAATGAATATCACCTGATGACGTTGAAACAAAAAAACTGTACATAACTGCACAAGAGAGACCTTCATGCCTTCATAATATAAAAAAATAAATAAAATCCATAAAAAATCCAAGCAATCTTTTATTTGTAAACAAAAAATAGTAACCACGTAAAACAAATTCGCTTTCATTTTTTTTATTTATTCACGTTATTATTTATGCTATATGCTACCAAAATCATCAATCAATCAACTTTTGGGTTAATTGAATTTAATATATTGAATTTAATATAACAATCAAGCATCAACAAATTCCTGCAATCACCAATTACTATATGTAATATATATATAAAAAATAAAAGTAATAAATACAACATAAAAAAAAAAAAATTTAAAATTTTGATTTCATGTATGTATTTCGCAAATTTAGGTATTTCTTTAAATGAAGAATTGTTAATTATTCTACTTAAATCTTGCGAATATGACAGAATACTCTGTAAAGTTAGCCGGTCCTGTTGTGGAATTTTGTATGTCGTTTTTATTATTTGCATATCTAAAACTTTTAGTTCTTTGATACATTGGTGCCAATAAACAAATCCTTTCTGTTCCCAGGAATTAGTAATTTCTCTATATATTTTATGTGGAAAGCTCTTTGTGACTGTAAATGGTGTTAAAAGATCAAACCAGATTTTTAAATCTATATTTGCTTTAATAATTTTCCTAAATGAGTCAATGTAGTAATCATAGGAGTTTTAGTGGGTTTAGTTATGTTATATTGCATACTAATACATAATATGTGCCATGGCAAATTGTTCTTATCTGTTATTTGAAATTTGTTTTGTAAATCAAATTCATTCATTGATATTACAGTTAGTAATTCTTTCCAATTTGCAGAGTAATTTGGACTTGTCCAATCTGAGATTGTTTTAGATATTGATGCTTTTATATATGTTTCTATATCAGGAAAGTTTAATCCTCCCTGTTTCCATGGTCTGATATGATGTATTAAAGCTAGTCTGTTTCTTTTGGGAAACCATAAAAATTGTATTAGGCATGAATTTATTTCTTTAAGTATATTCCTTTCTGGTAACAGTTGTATTGCCAAGGCTATATATAGGATCTTGAGCAGTAAAACCATTTTTATTAACTGTTGTCTATCTTCAAATGTTAATATTATTTTGTTCCATTTTTTCCACAGAGATTGTAATTGTATTGATGATATTATTATAGTTTTTTAGACAAATTCATTATTATCCTTGCATAACTCAATTCCTAGATATTTTAAGGTAGATTTGTGTTTCCCAATGATGTGATTCCCCCTTAGTCTGCAGTTCTTTTTTTTATTTAAAAATAAAAATTTTGATTTTAATTTATTAAAATGGAGTCCTGAAGTCATGTGAAATTTGTCAATTAATATATCTAATTTTGTCTAATTCTTCTAATGTCTCTTTTGTATTAGATAATGTTAGTAATATGTCATCAGCAAATAGCATTACTTTAGAATTGTATTCTTCATAAACATCTATTCCTTTGATTTTTATATCATTATGAATTGAGTCTGCAATATTTCAATAGCCAGACCAAATAGAATCAGTGACATGGGACATCCTTGTTTAGTGTCTTTTGTTATATGTATAGCTTCAGAGGTAAAAAGACGTAACTTGACATACGCTAAATTATTTGTATATATATTCTTTAGGAGATGAACAAAGGATGCAGGAAATTCAAATAGCATTAGGATTTTGAATAAATAGTCCCAATTTATGGAATCAAAGGCTTTCTCTATAGCTAAGCCAATTATCAGTGTTTCTTTATTTTCTTTATTAACATAATCTATAAGAGAAATTATCCTTTTAATATTGTCATGTGTGTGTCTATGATATATAAATCCAATTTGATCATTATTTATTGTTTGGATATGGGTATTTTCATTCTGTTAGTTAATATTGTCATGAATATCTTATAGTCATTATTTAATAATGATATAGGGCTATATGAGGTACAGAGGTTTGGGGATTTGTTTTCCTTTAGGATTCATAGGTTCATAGGTTCATAGGTTAGTACTAAGCTAACTGCCCTTTCGAGCCATTTTAAGCCTAGCCAATTATCCCTTGTGGGACTCAAACCCTGCACCTTGTGTTTGTAAGGCAAACACCTTAACCATTAGGCCACCCTCCCACCCTGGATTGGTGTGATTAAGAGATATCTCCAAGAAGGGAGTATTAAAGCCTGTGACTAAATTTCTAATAGAGTTTTATGGAAGAGGGACAGTATCTTTGAAGGAAAAAGTTTATATATTTCCATAATTATGCCTTTTATACCTGGAGCTTTATTATTTTACCCTCTTTTATTTTATCTGTAATTTCCTTGTAAGATATGCATGCTTGCAGATCTAGTTTTAATTTTTCTGTTTTTTTTTATATTAGAACATTTTTCATCAGTATTTAATTAATCAATATGTATATTTTCTTTTTGGAAATGTTCTATATAGTGATTTCTATAGGCATCAAGAATGTCACCTATATCCAAGGCATTTTTCCCTTTCTTTTCATGGAAGATACTTTTAATGTTATTAGCGTTTGATTGTATTTTGATTCTTGTGGATAAATTATGTAGGTATTTGGGAAAACTGGCCAAGGTATTAATTTTTAGTTTTTCTAAAGCTAAACTAGTTTTATGTGTTAGAATTTCATTGAATTTTATTGTTTGATACATTTACTTTCTTTTCGTCTCCAAATGATTTTGATTTTTTTTAGCTTTTGCTGACAAAAGTTTGGATTGTAGATCTAATAATTCAGAATCCCATTCTCTGATTATTTTTTTTATGCCAAGTTAGGGTTTTACCATTTATGTAAGCTTTCAAAGAGTCCCATATCATTAATTTATTTATCTCTGCAGTGTAATTAATATCTAAGAAGAACTGCAATTCAGATAATAACCAGTGTTTGAACTCTTTAATTTTAGTTATATATGCTGGAATTCTGGCATTAACAATTAATGGTTTGGACCCATTTTGAAGTTTTAGTATCAATGAATTGTGGTCTGAAAAGGGGCAGCGAGTGACTCAGAAATGAATGATTTTAGAGTGTAAGTCATGGGCAGCAAATATTTTATCTATTCTAGTTTGGGTACCAAATCTGTGATCTTGATGGGAAAACAACAAATATTTATCTTCTTTAAATTTGAAAGTATCTATATGATGAAATGATTCTACCCACTTGTTTAAAGGTTTTGATAAAGCAAATATATGCAGCGGTCTTTTATTTGTAGTTTCAGAAAAATCAAATATACAGTTAAAATCTCCTCCTAATATTTAGTTGCCTTTATAATTATTGGAAATACAATCCAAGTGTTTTTTAACAGTTCCTGTTCCAATGCCTGGGAACCAGTATAGATTGGCTATGGTCCATATTCTGTTATATATTTAACTATTACTATGCCATAAGGCCTTCTTTATCTTCATACTTATAAATGATTTCTGGGTTAATCACATTTGTATTCCATAAAATTGTTACCCTTTTTGTCTTTGTCTTATAAGTAGATTGCACCAATATCATATATTTCTTAGGATTCCATTTGTAATTGTCATTTGTTTTAAAATTAGTTTCTTGAAGGAAGACAATTTGTGCTTAGTTTAGTTTTAAATATTTCAGTAGATTTGATCTCTTGCTAGGATTGTTTAAGCCATTGGTATTTAAAGATAATAAAGTTAAATCCATCTTGGGTTATTTAGACTCTGTATTTTTTGTTTTATTGTGACTATTAAAACATTTTCCTTTGATAACTATAAAGTATATGTTTGTGCTTTTAAAGGAAATTATCAGTTTTATACTTTGAGTGTTTACCAATAAAGTAATGCTTGGTCAGGTATACTAAAAATGTTTTTGTGAAATAACAAATTTAAATTAATAAATGTTAACAAAGCTAAGATCTGCACTAGCCATGGAATAAAAATCATTCCTAATCTGACGGGTAAACTTAAGTCCATCAGATTATCACTCATACCTTGACAATGCAGAGCAACTGAGCTCCATCAACTGAATTATCATATGGCGAATATTTGTAATAGGAATAAGCAATATTTATGTTATTTTGAACAGATATAGTACTATTGCAGATTAGACAGAATTCTAATACAATATGAATGTCTACATATTGTATAAGCAATTAATATTTACATGAAAGATAGATGACAAGCAATTCAATCATAGTAAAGTAGGATGTATAGGTTCATAGGTTCATAGGTTGGTACTAGACTATCGGCCCTAGGGCCTATACAAGCCTAGCCATAACAATTCCCTGGCTATTTCTTTCCACACTATTTACTTCCCTGGACCCCTGTCTAGCAGGGTGACTGATGTGATCCCCGGGGTGAATTTCCTTTCTCCCATCCAATCATCAAGGTTCCTTTTGAAGAGGGCCAAAGAGGTGCTCTACTTGACATGTATGGGCAGTCTATTCCAGATTCTGGGGAGTCTCTGGGTCAGGAATCTATCCCTCCAGCATGTTTTGTTTATTGTGATGACAAGATTTAGATCCCCGGAGCATGTGGCTCTGAGGGATTGGGATTTCTTTAAGTGTGGCATGTCCAACAGCTCTGGGTTTGACATTGCCTTGTATGTTAAGCAGAGATTGCCTTGGAGTAGACGATATGCGAAAGAGTATAGCTGGAGTTTTTTTAAGGTAGTCAGCATAGGGCATCTGCTTTAGGCCTGTGATTCTTTTAGTGAGGTATTTCTGTGGCCTTTCCAGTTGTTGCAGATGTCTTGAGAGGTACATACCAAATGGGGAGTTGTATTCTATAATTGGTCTAACGAGGGATGAATACAGTGTGACAATGACCTCCTTTTTTCTGGATGAAAATCCCTTAGTGATGATATGTGCCACATAGAAGGGTTTCCTGACTGTTGTGGCAATGTGGTTACTGAAGGTGAGACCACTGTCCACCTGTGTCCTAAGTCTCTTATCACACTTTCAGTGTTTAGTGTACTGCCACCTATATGATAATTCACGAGTACATGTTTTTTCCCAAAGGGGATAACTATACATTTCTTGGCATTGAGCTTGAGCCCATGGCTCTGGCACCAAGCATCTGTTTTTGTAAGGCCCTTTTGTAGAGTATCCACATCATTTGGGGGAATCAATAATGGCTCCCAGTCATCTGTGAACTTTGTTAGCCAGAGTCCCTTAGTGTTGGCCTGTACTCAGAGAAGTAGATGCCAAACAAGAGGGGTCCCAGGACTGAATCCTGAGGTACTCCACTTGTCACTTGTCTGGAGATGGATTTGGAGTCAGCTACTTTTACAGTGTGGGTTCTGTCAGTAAGCCAGTTGGCAATCCATTGAGTGATGTAGGGATTAATGCCCAGCTTAGTAAGTTTATCTATGATTCCAGAGTGGGGAATGGTGTAAAAGACCATGGCGAGGTCCAGATAGGCTGTGTGGGCTGCCTTACCCTCATCCACGGCTCTGGAGACTGATTCAAAGAAGTCAATAAGGTTCAGGAGACAAGATCGCCCCTTCACGAACCCAAACTGGGTGGGGTCCAGTGTTTTAAGGTTGCCAATGTCTTCATTTATAAGTTCCATGATAATACGTTCCATGGCCTTGCAGATCAGGCTCGTCAGACTGATGGGGCGGTAGTCCCCGGGATCCAAGGTGGATCCCCCCTTGTGGAGTGGGATAGCTGTAGCTGTGTGTCACTCAGTGGGAATGAAGCCTGAGGTGAGGGTATAATTAAACATGACACTTAGGTGAGGTGCCAGTTCATTTTGTAGTTCATGTAGTACACAGCCCGGGATGTCATCTGGTTCCATGGATGCTGTATTCTTAGCTTTGGAGAGTGAGTTTTTTACCTGTGTGGCCGTTATTACCAGAATTTGGCAATCATCCAGTATTGAGATGGGCCATTTAGGGGGTGGGAGGGGGGGTGAAGTTGGCACTGAATCGATCTATCAGGATATTGGCAATATCCTTGGGATCAGTATATTTAATGCCATTCTGTTGTAGCTCAGAGCAGATCTGAGCATTGCCATTTAGATTCTTGACATAGTTATAGAATGCCTTATGGTTGTCTGGAATCTTTGGCAATTTTATTTTCATAAAACCTCAGTAGAAATTATAGCACACAGTTATTTAATATATTCAACCTTATTGGTGAAGTCTTTCAAAACTTATTACTTAATATAAATAGATGGTAATAATATTTATACCTAATGTTTATAATACAATGTATTTTACTGGATATATCAGAAGTTGTATTTCATTGTCTGCCAGCATTTAAGTAATCACTTTGTTTGTTACTAACTTACTTAAAGCATCAAGTTTGTTTTATGTGACCATTGATAAAAGTTAGTGCATTTTAATTATCAGTGCATCCATCTTCCCCCCATTTTCTACACATAAGGACTTTCATATCTGTCATTTCTTATTATAAAATGAGTGAAATTATAGGTTAAAAACAACAAATTCACTTATCATGATTAATGATTACAAGTTCCCTTTCCATATTTATAAATTGTCATTTTATGGCATATACTGAAAGTTTTTAGATTTAATGGCAGCATTCTATTTTTTATAATCAGCAAAGCTGAGTGATTATTGTCAATTTAATACTAAGAAAATCCACAGATATTCCAAACCACGAAAAACAAAATGAAGTAGTGCACCAGGATCCACCAAAAAGTATTTTTAACGTATTTTTGGTGGATCCTGGTGCACTACTTCATTTTGTCAATGTAATACTATTTGTTCAGAATGTCAATGTTACATTCTGTGACATTGCTAGTTCAGGCTTCTATTGTGTCCCTTGAACAACTTTGCCATTTTGATGTCATGTATAAAACATTAGTTACCTTGGTAACAGCTTAAGTATTATGTATGGTCAAGATGGGTTACAAAACCACAATTCAAGTTAAATCATGGTTCCCCTTGATGTTCAATATAGTGTATGCCATTTATGACAAGTTAAAACACTAGTGTTATTATACACAAGCCCATGTTATTAAACTGAGTGTCTATTGTCAATTTAATACTATTTGTTCATAATGTGATTGTTACAGTCTGTGACATTTCGAGTTCAGGCTTCTATTGTTTCTCTTGAACAACTTTGTCAATTTGATGTCATGTATAAAACATTAATTACCTTGGTAACCACTTAAGTATTATGTATGGTCAAGATGGGTTACAAAAACTACAATTCAACTTAAAACAATTACATGACTTGTTATACATATTTACTTATATAAGAAAATCATGCTTCCCCTTGATGTTCAATGTAGTGTATGTCATTTATGACAAGTTAAGACAGTAGTGTTATTATACATGAGCCCATGTTATTAAATACTGTCTTTGATATCTAAATTCAGCAGACTGCTTCATCTTATATGACGATTATATATTTTATGTCTAAATTTACTAAAATCATACAGTACATAACTATTGTGTGTGCTTTTTTTTGGCTGTTGCTTAGTTACTTGAGAGCTCACAAGCTGTACTGCTTATTCTTATTATTAGCTCCTTCCAAGCATGTTTATACAGTCAATAGACTTTAAATTATGAGACCCTTTTAGTTTCTTATTTGTTATATTTCCATCCTTACATACACACATATCAGTACTTCAAGCATGGGCAACAATGCCCATCCAGTTTTGGCAGAATGCCATTCACTAGCTCATGTGGTGTGTTCTTAAAATATCCAGCCTGTTTCGTGAACCACTCAACACACCTTCTATTCCCACAGATATATCCATGAAAGAAATCTGATGACTCTCTAGCTTTTCCTGGCAACCGCAAACACCCCTAGAATCAGCTATCCCCATATGCCTAACACGTCTGAGCATGCTCACCTCCCAGACCACTGCAAAGGGTACTGCACAAGAGCAAGTGCTCTTAGTCTTTCACTATAACTCAGACTACTACTCTTGTGTAAGTCCTTAATGTGTTTAGACCAAAATACATTTTAAATATAAAATTGTGCTTATTTATTTATTTATTTACTTATTTTTATCAAGAATCAACTTAGTGATCTAAAAGAAGTGTTGGAAGACCATCAATATGTGTACATGTGGTTTAAAACAACCCTTTTATTATATATATATATATATATATATATATATATATATACACATACACAATTTTTTTTTAAAACAAAAACTTCATTGCCGAGAATCATCTTGGAGGTTCCTCAGAGCCATTAAGCATTATCGTCACTCTGTCTCCATTACCATAGCAACCTGGGAGCATCTGTTTTTGTTAATGTGTCTGTGTACTGCATACCAGAGGCTCGCAATGCATCTGAGGCAAAGCTTCACTTCACTGCAACTTCAAGCCTAAGTTGTCTCCCTTTCAGTGAGGCAGCAGCCAGGAAAAGAACGGAGAGCAAACAGATAAAAAAAAAAACTCCCAACAAGCCACCGCAACAAGCGATAACACATTCTTCCAGCCTTCCCACCTCTCACTCAGCAGATGTATAAACAAACTATTCTCTGCCAAAATATCCCAAATCACAGTTTTATCCACCCCCTTCCCCTGGATCCAGGCTAAAACACCAAATGTCTCTTCCTAATACATAAGCATCAGTAAACCTTAATCACAAGCCGCAACCCACAGCTTCCTGGAGATGAAGACGACAACATACAACAGCTGCCAGACACAGCTGCATCCACACACATCATATCAGGATTGATCGAACAGCACTCGTAGCTGTGATACCTACCATAATTGATATTAACTCTATTTAGAAAGAATAATGATGACATTTGTACTAAGAGCTTGCTACTATTATTTAACCAGGATATCCATGACATTTCTAAATCATACTTTAACTGAAGAAGGCATTAGTCTCCATGACAGCATTTTTTTTTCAAAACACTCTACTGTTACTGAGATTATAACAGATGTTAATTTGTTACATTTGAGTCTGAACTCTGATGAATGGTACCTTGTTGAATTAGTTAATTAATTACTTAAATTATCATAAGTAAAATCAATTAAAAATGAACAAGATAAGTATTCACTGAGTTCAAGTAGGGGAATAGAAACGTCTATGCTTGTTTTATATGTTGCTTTGTTGAGCTCTCAAAATCCACTGCTCTCAGTTGGCCATGTAGGCTCCACCCCCTGATTCAAGGGATTCAAGTAGATTCAAGATGGCCACAAACTAGAAAGTTCATACTTCTATAAGCTCTAAAATCCAACAGCTAATCTAGTCAAATCACTGGTTGCTGCTGCACCAAATCATACTAAAAGATGAACTTAAAGCCAAGATATTCTTATTTTCACCTACCTTCCATTTATTTCTTGGATCTGAAGCAACAAAAGGTTAGATCTCTCCTATATCTTGCAGTGGTACAGTGGTGAATCCAGCCACGTGTGCTCAGGGCTACCAGTAGTGTAAACAAAAAATTCTACAAAAGAAAATAAACAAAACATCTCACAAAAATGGAACAAATGGACTTACAATCTTCGAAAACCAGACTTTCTTTAATTTCATCTCCAGAGAAAGAAATATCTACGAAAAGACAAAAAACATCTAAAGCACTAACAGAAGCTACAAAACAATCCCAGAAAACTAAGCCAGATCAACCCTTCTCCATGGAGGAGCTCAAAGCTGCCCTACTCCCACTTCAGTCTGAAATACAAACTTTCTCTTCAAAGCTAACTTCATTCGGTAACAACCTGGATCAAATCATAGCTAGAATGGATCAAAATGAAGCAAAAATTATTAACAATGAAATAAAAATACAAAAAGCCACCTCTGCAAATGAAACTTCCATCAAGGACTTGCAACAGAAAATAACGGATCTTGAAACAAGAGCAAGACGCAACAATGTCTTAATAAGAGATATACCAGAAAGTATGAGCTGCCACAGCTCACTAGTATTGCGAAGGAAATCTTTGATCACATCATTGAAAACAAAGAACTTTCTCAGTCAATTACAATCGAGAGAACACATCGAGCCCTAAGGAAGTCACAATCTTCTGATACTCCGAGGCAAGTTTATGCCAGAATCTTAAATGCTTTGCATGCACAATCTATTATTATGTTTGCAAAACAAAAAGAAGTTTATCACTTGGAATGGTAATAAAATTACCCTTTCCTATAAAACAATCCAGACAAGTCCTCTTACCTTTCTGCAGCTACCTACTAAATAAAAATATTAAGTTCCAAATGAAATACCCGGCGACTCTCTCCTTTCAACAAAACAGGATCAGTTATTCTGTCAAGAATTGTCACGAAGCCAAATCTACCTTTGTCAAAGCATTTGCAGAACTTCCAAGCAACCTGGTTTAAAAGCCAACTTGTATCTTATTCTTCAATAATGCTTTCAATGCCGAACCCATTATAGCATATACTGGTACCTAAAACTCAATTTTCTAGCTTAAATACCTCAGGTAAAGTAATCTTTTCCTCATCTCCATCTCAGTGCTCCATTTGCAAGCTGTGTTGTAATGTAGAGAGGCTACATGGTGCCCCTTGACCTTACAGTTAACTTCCGGTATAAATTAAGGAAGAGAAAGGTTGTTAAGGGCAAAGTTCCGTACGTCAACATAATGTTAACTCCTTCGGCAGAGTGTACAGAAAGTATATGAAAAGAAAAGGGAAGGAAAAAAGTTAAAAAAAGGGAGAAGGATTATAAGATGAAGCAAAGCCGAGGTTTCATTTGTAGAAGATCGCAAATCAAACTGTCAACAGCTTCCAACCCAAGGTAACTGTAAAAAAAAAAAAAAAAAAGTGTTATTTGTGCGGAAGATATCTGCAGAGTGTGGACTGGAGTTTACCACTGACCGCATTCAGGATTTCACG
Source organism: Protopterus annectens (assembly GCF_019279795.1). Lineage (NCBI taxonomy): Eukaryota > Metazoa > Chordata > Ceratodontiformes > Protopteridae > Protopterus > Protopterus annectens. Next base: position 718,859,402 of record NC_056735.1, on the reverse strand, counting down.
CTTGACTCATTTTAACTTTTGGTTCAATATTATGTAGAAACATTTGCTTTATTCAATTTAGTAATGTCCTGTGAGTCAAAAGTATTCAGTGCATTGTGATCAGCAATCGTGCATGATGAATGACCATGCACAAGATGGAGGTGAGTTATAGACATACCGAGTAAAGATGAAAAGGGTTGAGCAACACAGGTGCCTGCAGTATCTGTTAATGATGATGTAATGATATGTTGTTGAAAAATACATTAGTAAAATAAGAGATCTGGCAGATGCATAGGAAGGTAAACAATATAACAGAGCTTTGCCTTTCAACTGGCCAGAATTTTGATAAATGTCTTGTTTTTTACATTATATTTCCTGCTATCTGCCTACTGCGGTGGTGGTACTGCGGTAGCATTGTTGCCTCACAGTAAGATGTTGTCCTGTTCGATTCTCAGCTAGAGCGTCTTCTGTGTGGAGACATGCGTGAATGGGCGTACCTTCGTTGAAGGTTGTGCGTCAGAGCTGGCAACTCATAACGTAAAAATCTACTGCCAATCATTAGCGGACCAGAGTTCCGCTGTGGCGACCCCTAACCAGTTAAAGCCAAAAGACACAACAACATTTCCTGATATCTGCCTCACAAAATCTCTGTTTTTTTCTTTTTGTTCTTTGGTAAATCTTAAGTGTTGGAAACACTAAATATAACCAAAATTTGAGTCTCGGACTTCAGTCCTCCCCTAAATTTCAACATTTGTCCCCTCATTAAACTTGTATTGGGTCAGTGATGTTTTTGCTGGGATTTTGAGAATTCTAGGTGGAATAATTCAGAAACATGTAATATCCACGATTAGAGATACTTCTGGTATATTTGTCAGGTCTTAAGCTCTTTCTGCAGGACAAAAGTAAATTGTTCATACTTTTCAGCTCTCCTTAGCATTTAAGACAGTTATTATGACATTCAGCAATTATCTTTCGTAGGTTTACAATTAAACAATAAAATGACGTTACAGTGCAATCTAATGCGCTTAAAAATTTCATATCCTCACATCTCTCAAGTGTACCCCGCCATACCTCCCAGCCTCTTACAGCAGAAAATCTAAACAAAGCCATAACTGAAGTTGAGACAAAGGTGAAAAATGGGGTAAATTTTTTGAATGATACACTTGCAGACTTGATAGTTAATGAAATGGTAAGTTCCAATTGCCATGAATTTTCTGAGAGTTATGAAGTCTGGAACTATTTTTTGAATCCCTTTCAGAAACTGACTGGGGCTGGAGGTTGTATACCTCTCAAACATACATATTCTTACAGAATGTCCACTTCCATTGGCTTTGTCCAGTTCTACACTTTTTGAATTTAAAAGACTGATTTATGTCTGATGTATGCAAGGCAATTAAGACACGACCTAAACTACACTACACTATGCAGACAGAGTTACTTATACCAGTCGAATATGCATACAGTACTTTGTTTGAACTTACTATACTTAGTCCTTATAAATGTGCTGCTTACATCTCTTTCACTTTTGGTCAGTAGATGCCCGAGTTTTTTTAGTAGCTTCCAAATGAACATATTTCTATAAGCCTGAAAAGCTCGGACAGTACTAATTACCCTACACTCGTCAAATAATCACTCTTAAAGAGACAGATAAATGTCTACAATTGTATAAGCAGTCCTGAAGTAATTTACATTACAGGTCTACGTTACACTAGTAGAGGTCTTTTATCACAGCACTATTAGGTTTATACTGCCCGATTTATCTAGATATATAAGGAAATGTCAATGTTCTTAAATAACTATCTTAAGGTTAATATAGAGTGGAAAGTTTTATATGTGCTTGTTTGATAGATCTTGGAATGATAAAAGTTTTTTGTAAAACAGTTAAAACTGTAAATAGTATTGTACCTCTTTCAGATAGTGGTGTGACGTGGGTGTGCACTGGGGGGGTCTGAAAGGGTGGGATGTCACTTATTATCAATACTTCTCTATATTTGGTTTGCTAAGAACTCTCATAAATGCTCGTAGCTTTGCCATTATAATCCTCCATGATCAGAAAATGTCTTCTTTACTCATATCATTAACACACTTAACAGTTACTAAATTTGAAAAAAATAATTCCTTAATGGTATCATTGGAATTGTGGAATGTTAAGGGCCTACAAAACAATAAGAAAAAAACCTAGTGTTACATTTAACATACAAATGTAAAGCTGAGATAACTCTTATTCAAGAGACGCACATGACAAAAGATCAATGGGATAAGGATTCAAAAAAGAAATGGATAAAACAAATAATTGCTGCTGGGGACTCCATGGTCTCAAAAGGGGTAGCTATAATTGTTAAAAGTTATTTTAAAGGTAAATTAGTAGGAAGTGATTATGATCCCAATGGCAGATGGTGCTTTCTAAAGTGCTCTGTACCCTATTACAATAAAGATATTTTAATTTTAAATATATATACGGTCTGCAGCATCATTTTCTTGTAATCAGCTGCCAGATTGCTACCATCCTTGGCAAACCACAATTCCATGAGATGCAATAAATGATTCATAAACTAACCTTTTGGCCATTATATTATCTGATAAAATGAATGCTTACCTAGTAATCCTTGCATTCACACTCCCACATTAGAAGGGAAAAACAAATATTAGCAAGGATGTTGTTTTATCTTTTATTATATAAATAAAATTATCATTTTGATCAAATGATGAAATACCTTGCTTTAGTTCACCACCAGCTTCATTACAAAACTGATAACTATTTTGCTGTTTTGCATTTGATTTTTCAACATTATTAAGTGTTATCTTTTAGTTAATCTCAGTTTCTGCATATTGGAGTGTTTCTTTTCTCTTATAGCAGCACTTCATTTGACTAATTTTGCGATCTAGTGTAGAAAGCTTTTGTTTGCACTGTAGTGCCAGTAGAGGGGAACCAATTCATTTATATGCTTGAAATGGCTTCAAGAAAACCCAGGAGCATACTGGTTTGTGACTGGCCAGAAGGCTATTTTCATTTCTTTAAAAACATTTCTTTGTAATTATAAAGTTGTTTGCACAATGCTAAGCTGATTTACATTGAATTTCACAATCTTGACAATCATACCATTGAAATCCTGTGCTTTGTTTCACCATTAGCTTCATTACAAGCCTGGCAGGTACTTTTCTTCTGTTTTGCACTTGATTTTTTTCTGAATTACTAAGTGTTATCTGCTAGTTCCACTCATTTTCTGCATATCTAAGTATTTCGTTTGTCTTATATATGCACTTTATTTGGCTAGTTTTGTGACCTATTTTAGAAAATCTTGGTTTGCACTCTAGTGGCAGCAGAGGTGAACCAATTTCTGTGCTTGAGATTTATTGAAAACTTAATATAATGCTGTTTTGTGACAGGCCAGACAGATTTTTTTTTTATTATTATTTTTTACAGCACGTAAAAATCTACTGCCAATCATTAGCGGACCGGAGTTCCGCTGTGGCGACCCCTAACCAGGAAAAGCCGAAAGACAGTTTTTTTTTACTTATATAAAGTTGTTACATTTGTGCAACACTTGGCATTGTGAATTGTCAGTTAGCTGTACCCTGTGTAACTGCAAGTAGTTTGAATCTCAGGTTTCCCTTTAAAAACAACCTCTGAAATTTATTGAATAATAATTAGTTGCACAACAATCCCTTGGATGGCATGCAAAGGAGCATTACTTAATGGGGTTACACTTAGCTTTTAACGTTTACCCATGTAGCTCCTAAGAAAATTAGTTGTAAATCCCTCAGGTGCCACTATCCTTGCAGCCATTGCAATAAACATCTGGAACCATGAATATGCACTTTCCTATTATCTCTGCAGCCAGAGTGGTGGAAATGGTCATCCTGAGAAAATGGAGCAATTGTCTCATGTTTACTGCCAACCATCTAATTCTTAAGCAATCTGATACAGTGTGGGAGAGGTGCAGTTATACAATGCCATTAATGGCAAGGTTCTCAGACACATAAACTACATAAACCAAACAGCTTGTCAGCAACATAACACACCTTCCACACACATTACAGCTCAAAAGACATAGATTTGCATATGCTGAAACTCTTAAAATGAATCTACCTGAAGGTCTCCCAGATGCAACTATTACAACAAATACCCTCAGCAACCTCACAAACACTCAGCTCAAGTAGCATCCACCATGAAACATGTACCAGTATCTAATGGAGTATCAACACAAAAGCCAGTAAGGTAAACTTCCACACAACTCAACACCTGAGTCATAGGAGACTCCATTGTGAGACGCACTGATGCACCAGTCACCAGGTTAAGCAAGGAGAGGGTCATGGTCAGTTGTCTTTGAGGGGCCAGGACTTATCATATAATGCATGCACTCAAGTCCTTGCACCACAAGTACACACATAACACATGTGGGAGTAAATGATCTGAGATGTACCTCCCTGGACTGTATGAAGGCAGACATGTGGAGCTTTCAGAATATATGTCCAAGGCAGGTATCTACCTAGCCCTGAGAAAGATATTTTACCTTAATCTAGAATGATAAACAATACAAACAAAATATGATTGATACCAGCATTTGGCTTAGCTTCTGGTGTCATTCAAAGGGCCACAATATATATCTGGCTGGGAGAACAGTAGAAAGTCCAAACTGCTTTGCCAGGGATGGTCAGCACCTGTCTCCCAATAGCTTTTGTATACTGGTGAAAACCTTATACACCACCCATAATGTCTTTTTTTGGCAAAGTCAGACTTCAAAAATTGCCAGCATAACAAAACAAAATTCAGATAACATGAATGTATTGCTGCTCAGCACTAGGAGCCTTAGCAAAAAAACTACACTGACTGAGCACAGGTGCCCTTAAAGGCAACATTCCCTTCCACCCTGATGAGCCCTCTATGAATGCAAAATCCTTTACCACTAAATTCTGTGCACATGTAAATAAACTCTTATGGAGGCCAAAAGCTCATAGGTTGTAGGTTAAGGATTAATTATTATTATGGGTGCATGGCTAGCCTTCTGAAAATCCTCATGGATCATTAGTTTAGTAAGTACCTATGAAACTATGAATCATATAAGCATTTGAACCCAGTGAGATGTTGTTCAGTCATCTGAAAAATAATGCATTTGGCCTGAAAGCTTATATTTCATTTATTTACGGTTGAATGAGTTTGAGTTTTCTAAACTCAATCAGATCATCAGTGTGCCATTAAGAAGAAGTTAATAACAACTGAATATGGAAAAGATGAACATAAGAGAATGGACCAGATGAATTAGAAGGCTAATGATAACAACAGAGCATGACGTCTGACCTAGCTTTAATGCCTGAACATTATACTTCTCACAGTCACATCATCACATCCACCACTTCTAGCAACATCAAAGAGAAGACAGCCATGCAACAGGCGAAAAGGCTACCACAAGCAATGATCCAACAGACAATACGGATATTTTATATTTAATTATTGATTAACTTATTTTCATTTATTACTGTAAATTGGCTTTTTAAATCCAATGCCACCAATTTGAGTTCACATCTGTTCTCTAAGTTACATGTTACTCGTTGTAATGACTGTAGAAAGTGTGCCATATCTCAGAGTACAGTGTCAATTCCTGTCACAGCAGTCTTCATCTGATCTTCTATATACAACGCTTGCCTTTCATCATTGTTCAAATTGTAAAAATTCTTTGAGTTTTTCTTATTTAAGCGTAGTTTATCAACCTCATCTTTGCATGGTTTAATAAAAGTTTCCGCAACTGGATGCGAAGATGGTATGTAAATACTAGGCTTTTTAAACTTGTGAATATTGCTTTCCTGTTGGTACTCAAATTGGTGATGTTGGCTGTAAAAAGCCTATTTATGGTTTTACCCAGCAACCTTGGAATAGAGTCTATATATAGGATTTTAGACATGCAGCAGACACATAATAAGAATATCATCCTGAGGATATGTTCACTACTAATGGTGGTGCTAGAGAACAACATTTTGGTATATGGAGATCAATACTACTGGCAGAAGTGGGATGTGGCCATGGGCACCCCATGTGCCAACACTTATACCAACTTAGTGATGGCACTCTGGAAAAAAGAATATGTCTTTGCTGCACAAGGAGACAGCAGTTGGAGAGAGAATATAGTCTATTATGGAAGATTTGTGGATGATATATTTATCTTATGTAAGGGTAGCAACGAGAATTTAATTGAGTTCGTAAGATATCTAAATAACACCACAAATTTTCTTGAATTTGATATACACCATTCTGACAAAGAGATTGATTTGTCAGACAACTCAAGATGTAAAAAAAAAAATTTGACCACTAAGAAAGGTACTTTCCCCTGCTATAGATGCAAAACCTGTCCGTACATAGACGAGGATCAGCAAATTTTACATCCTGTAAGTACACGGGAATATGGCACTAACAAATATGTGAACTGCAACACAAAAGACTTGATTTATGTAGCTAGATGTGACAGTTGCTCAGCTACATTCTATGTAGGGAAGACAAACAGATTATTTGAAGAGAGGGTTTTGTGGCACTATAGTGACATCAGACTAGATGTTAGAACAAATGCTTTAGCATGTCATGTGCATACACATCCCACTCACCAATTCTTATTCCTGTTTAGAAAAAGTGGATTTTAGCAATAGAGGTGAGGATATTAAAATCAAACTGAAGTAATAGAACTGAGATGGATAGCAGACCTGCGAGCAGATAAGCAGCCTGAACTTAATGGTATGGTCCCTTTAAAACCCTTACTTAAGGGTAGAAACCTCAGGAAATGATGTAATAATTTAATTGGATGAAAGGATTTACTTATTCTCCTGTCTCTAAATGCTGTTTATGGATCTGAAAAAGGCAGTTTGCCTAAAGTGTTTGTCCTCTAATAGCTATTTTGCAATTTTTGTGATTTTAATCTGTTTATTAAATGCTTTTTTGCCAGAGATTTTAACTTGGAAGCTTCTCCTATCTCCGTTGCTAAACAGTGATTTTTTCATTACTTATTTTCATTTGTTAACCCGGTTAGTTTGAGTGAGCACATAACAGTGGCAGCAGTAACATGGCTAGGATGGGGAGAAGGGGCAGCTGTCTCAGGTGCAAGCTGTTAAGGAGTACAATTAGCACTTCAGAACAGATGATAATTAGGTGTGAGCCTAGCACCAGAATTCTTTTGAGCAGGCTCGGGTAATATCACAGCTGCTTAACAACTCATTACATCTGAGTGACGCCTCAAGGTGCATCTGCAGTTAGCTCCTACTGACACCTCTAAGCATTAAATATCGCTTACTCATATTTGCATCAATAATTCTAAAACCATGCTATGTACAAGGTTTTTGAAAGATTTAATCTTAAAGCTTACACAATGGCAAACTCAACTGCATTAAAATTTGGCCTGTCTAGTGCAAGTAAAGAGATACTAACTGTTGTTTTCATTATAGTAATTTATATAAATATAACTTTCACATTTTTCTAAATATCTTAACAACCAAGTAACACAGACAGAACTCCTTAGCCTCATATGAAAGCTCTCAGCTAGATGTATAAAACACTGCTGACAGTATGTGTGTAACTCGATTGGTTGCTGAGTTTGAGGTATTGTAAGTTGTTTACAAAATATTACAAAGATAATAGTTACTATGCTTACTGTGAATTATAAAATTCATTTTAAGACTTAGAATCTAAAGAATACTACCACTATAAAAATAGTTTGTGCTGAAGAGTGTGCCATTACTACTTGTTTCATAACCCCTATGGTTCCAGAGATATGAACATTTGTTTGAAATGTCAGGACATAATTTGATCCTGTCAAAAGGCTTGATTCTGCCCACTGAAGTTACAGTGCAAACTTCCTGAGAACCATTGGAGTGAATGAGTTAAATAAATGTCCTTAGATTTAGCAAGAACATATTGTAAACTTGTTATTATAGTTCTTTGCTCTACTTTTGGAAAGATCTTGTTTTTCTCCACAGCTTGTAAGAGAAAGATTATTTTTGGTCCTCAGCTTTGAAATGGAGGTATCAGTCTTTCACCTCCAATGTGTCAAATGGGTAAGCTAAAACTTTATCCAGTAGAGGCCTGGGGGGAAAAAATCTCCATGTTCAACTAATATACTTTGTAACACAAGCACAATAATCATTTACATTCAAACAACATGCACTGTAACGCAACAATAATCAAACATTTCTGTACATGAGCAGATTTGAGATAGAAAAATAGTATGGAAGTGACATTTCCAGTTTAAAACTACCTGGATGTATATTTTATATGTAATGTAACAACTGGCTGAAACATTCACATCTGAAATGGGTATGATTTAAAGTATAGAGACTGTTAATCTGTCTTCAGATTGAGTTAATTAAGTTGAAGTTCAATATGGGTTATTGCAAACTTGTAGGAAAGATATAGAAAAAAGCCTGTAAAGAAAAAGAGGGATTGTAGCAGCGACAGTAGAAAGTGGTCTTAAAATTAACGTGCAGTTTATGCATAAAATTATCAGGTTTCTTTGAATCTAATCACTATTAATACCTCTATAGTTCCATGAGAATGCTACATCTCTGTTTACTTGTTTTTGAAATGATTTATAGGTTTACAATTCATGCTTAAGTACGTTAGAGTGAATAATTGGCTATTTTTAAAGGTAAATAGTTTAATTTTAATTTTCTGTGGTAAACTGGGCATATTGTTGCTAATAGCAGAGTAAAATTATTAGTAAGGGGTAGTGATTAACATATAAATTATGTGCATATATATTACAAAACAATCTAACAAAGTACTCTGCTAATAAAATATAAACACTCCATGACTCCCTTTAATAAATCCTGTCTCATTTCAATTGATTGTACTTCCTAAGATAATTTATTGTTCCTCAGATTTTGAGGGAAGAATGTAATAAAATATACTGAGAAAGCAGATTTTGTATATCCATAGTTTATTTTTTAATTTGAAGATGTTGCATGACATTTTTAATGCTTAATTAATGCTTATACATTTAATTTGATCAGTTAACTAAACACTAATAAATGGTTGTGTGTGGGTTTCCCTTGGAAGATGTCTCCTAATTCATGTCCTTTTATTCTAATATAGGTTAAAAATATCCACATATTAATCTGGTAGACACTTATTTTTGAAATACATGGGAATAATTCTCTACTGAGTCCTTCATGCTCTGCTGACTACTGATTTCTGTCTCTCCTTCTCTCTCCATGTGTCTGCGAGTGTGCATGTTTATGTATGCATGTGTATATATATATATATATATATATATATATATATATATATATATATATATATATATATATATATATCCCAAACCACTGGTGTGCGTTGCAGCCCTTAACGTGCTCGGAGCCAATAACACAGTTCCCAAACCATACACCAGCACAGTAAATCAAAAAAGTGTAGTAGGAAATAAATAAATCTCGGAAGTCACAAAATACTTATTCCTCCATGTTTATTCATCACCGCAGTCCACTGACGTCATCAGTGTAATAACCCACAATGCAAACCTTCAGATAAATAGTGCTACCCTTAAAGTCATAGTGCATATATATCACTTATATATCAAACATTAGTACTCAGCCCTATTACAGTTGGGCATTATGAATTGTTACATTACATATCAGATTTTAAACAAACTAAAAACCAGAAATGTTCACCAATGGTCATTTAGGCTCAGTTTATGAAGGGTCCCCAAATTAATGATCCATCGACGCTCCTTACTGGTTAATATCTTATGTTTTATTTTGTCATTATTAACTGTTGAGTCAACTTTATCAATACCAAGAAACACAAAATGGGCCCCCTTATGTATAAGTTTGTGCTTAAATAATGCACTTCTAGCCCTTTGACAATTTATGTTGCTTAAATGCAATGCTGTCCTCTGTTTTAGGGTACATGAAGTTTGTCCTACATAAAGTGCACCATATTGGCACACGGCCAAATATATGACCCAAGTGCTGGTGCATGTTATCAAACTTGTAATTTCATAAACTTTTGCAGTGTTAACCGAAGTGAATGACTGCGTTTTTGATATAAGCCTACAATACTTACAACATCCAGAAAAAGTACTACCCCTTCTGGATTGATAAGTGTGTCTTGGTATTGACTGACCTTTCTTAAAAGAAGCAAAATATTGTCCAAAAGATTTCCCTTTCCTATATCCAAACTGACAAACATTCCCCAACAAGTTGGAGAAAAAGGATCTGTGTTCAACACATGCCAATATTTGTTAATAATAGTACTAACCTTGTATGTATTATTACCATAGGTTGTAATAAATCTTGGAGTATTTGAACGAGACTCTCCCTTGTCCTCAGCCTCCTTTAATAAATTAGTTCTCAGCTTCTTTTTAGCTTGTTCATATGCTTGACTTATGGTAGTTCTTGATTAGCCCCTACTAATAAATCTAGATTTTAAGTCTGAAGCTTGTACTTCAAACTCTCTTTCTTCTGAGCAAATGTTTTTAACTTTATGGAACTGTGCTAACGGGATGCTGTGGATGGTGTGGGGTGGGTGACAACTCCCTGCATGTAAAATTGAGTTCTTGGAAAAAGGCTTTCTGTATAAATTGGTAATTATAGTACCATCAATAGCCTTTTTGACTGTAACATCCAAAAACTCAATAGTATAAAGCTCCAATTTACCTATAAACTGTAAGCCATATGCATTCTGGTTAAGATATCCCTGAAATTGCTGCCATTCTGTCTTTGACCCTCCCCACACCACCCAACAATCATCTAGATATCTGCGCCACATTAATAACTGGGTATGGAACTCATGTTCACCATAAATGTACTAGTTTTCTAAGAAACACATGAAGAGATCAGCATAAATGGGGGCAAAGGTTGCCCCCATCACTGTCCCTTTCATCTGCAAATACCATTGCCCTTCAAATGTGAATGCATTGGGTTCCAAAACCAACCCCAATAGTGACAACAGAAAATCCATCTCCTGGTCAGCATAGATTCCTGACTGCTGCATCCAATATTGTACCTCTGTAATACCCCCCCTCATGGGGTATACTAGTGTACAAGGACTGCATGTATAATGTACCTAAATAATCTGTATTTGAAACCTGTAGATCATCCATAAGTACTAGAAACTGTTTAGTATCTCTTATCCTAGCTCTGACTAAAGACAAAAGTGGTTTTAATTTAAACTCCAAATATTCAGACAGGGGTTCAGTCAATGAACCCCTGCCTGCTACTATGGGTCGTCCAGGTGGACTTATTACAGATTTGTGGATTTTCTGGACCAAATAAAAATATTGTGAAACCGGAAGTTCAACAGTCAGATGTTACAAAAGTTGGGCTGGAATAACATTAGCCTCCTTAGCCTCCTGTAAAAAAACATCTATCTTATGTTTAAAACCCCTTATTGGGTCTAAGGGGAGGACACAATAGGAAATGGGATCTGTCAATTGTCGTAATGCTTCATACTTATACTGGTTTCTGTCCCATATAACTATTGCCCCTCCTTTATCAGCACCTACTATAACAACCTGATCATTGGAAACCAATGAACTGAGAGCCTTTCATTCTTCAACCCCAAGATTATCACCTGAAGGACAAAAAATTGAAGCCTGATTCAAATACAAATCATGCATAACAAGTTGTTCAAATTTTCTGACTGTACTATGGTACGGAGGTTGAAAAGTAGACAGTGCAAAATGAAGATTGATTTACATTGTAAACTGAATCACTACGTTGATGCATAAAGTGATACTTCAAATTAAGCAGTCTAGTAAACTGCTTGACATCATTTATAATGTCATACTGAGAGACATAAAATGATGGTACATATCCAAGACCTTTATTAAGCAAACTTAATTCACTTTTTGAAAAATTATTCTCCGTTAGGTTTATAACCAACTGATTCACTTCACTAGAGTCCAATGATGTTAAACTCCCTTCTGTTGTTCCTGTAATCGGGCCTGGAAAGCCTGCTTCAATTCCATTAGCACTGGATTTTCAATGCTTGCAACCACCCCTTTTAAAGGGCTTTTGTATCTATTGGAAGCTGGTGACGCACTCCCCCTTGCTTCAACCATCTCTGATTCAGTATCTGTATTGGATACGCTAGATGAACCTTCAGACATACTAGACATGTTGTTCCTCAAAATAGACCTAACCCTCTTCCTTTTAGGTCTATTTGAACCAGTTGAATCACTGAAATGTATCCCCCATTTAGGCTTCTACTTAACATAAACAGTCTCGTTCTAAAAGTCATTTAAGTCTCTGGTGTATTTTTTCATTTTTCGCCCCTGTAACTCTTTTTCAAATTTGTCCATGTCAGCCAAAAAAAATGCATACATGTCTTCATACTTTTGAGTCCCTTCAAAAATTTGAATACGTTCCTGGCTAGCTTTTAATTTAACCATACCCTCGGGTAACTGCTTATCATAATATTCAATCAACAGATTAATAACCATATTCGATGCAGTTAATTGAACAGCCCTCCATTTTTTCATAAAGGACTCATCTTCTGTACTCACACCGGGTTCTGCATAGACCCTTAATCCCCGTGGTGCTATATTGGCCTGTGAATACACTCTCAACAGTTTGCAATGCCAGACCATAGAACGTACCTTTTTGGAACACTCAGTCAATTGTTTGAAATGTTGTAACAAATCCATATGTCCCTGCTCCAGCATTTCTTTGCTGGTAGCATGTATGCTGGTAAAAAAGGAGCAATCCTCCTTGTCAGCTACTAATGCACTCATGAACTGTAGCAAATCTCCTTCGGTTGCCATCTTAAATGACTGTGAACGAGGAAAAACATCCTAAAATAACACTGCTACTACATACCACCTTATAGTTGAAAAAGTGGCCTCGAAACACAATGGAACCTTCTCAGCCGCTCCAGCACCCACAATAATACTATCCCAAACCACTGGTGCGCGTTGCAGCCCTTAATGTGCTCAGAGTCAATAACACAGTTCCCAAACCATGCTCCAGCACAGTAAATCAAAAAAGTGTAGCAGGAACTAAATAAAACTCGGAAGTCACAAAATACTTATTCCTCCATGTTTATTCAACTCCACAGTCCAAACCAAAGACCGGTTTCGCCCACTGGCGTCATCAGTGTATAACCCACAATGTAAACCTTCAGATAAATAGTGCTACCCTTAAAGTCACAGTGCATATATATCACTTATATATCAAACATTAGTACTCAGCCCTATAACAGTCGGGCATTATGAATTGTTACATTACATATCAGATTTTAAACAAACTAAACTTGTTGGTGAATGTCTGTCAATTTGGATATAGGAAAGGGAAATCTTTGGGTCAATATTTGCTTCTTTTAAGAAAGGTCAATCAATACCAAGACACACTTATCAATCTAGAGGGGGTAGTACTTTTTGTGGATGTTGTTAAATATTGTAAGCTTATATCAAAAATGCAGTCATTCACTTCAGTTAACACCGCAAAAGTTTATGAAATTAGAAGTTTGATAACATGCACCAGCACTTGGGTCATATATTTAGC
>NC_056735.1:718788447-718843447 GCF_019279795.1 Protopterus annectens | reverse complement strand
ATTAATATAATAATTAATAATTTACACAAAATAAAATAAAATGAAATAAAATAAAATAAAAACCTGAAAAGGTGTAAAATGAAAAATGTATATAATAAGCTGTATAACTCTAAAACCTATGTATTCTATCAATAACAAAAATAGAAACCTTTTAAAATTATTTTTAATGTCCCTAACATGTTCACCTATTTGGTCTTTTAGCATCCTAATGGTTTTCCCAACATAATATGCTTTTGTTTTGCAATTACAATGTCCCGGGCATCTGATGGCTTTACCATAGTTAGGAACTACTACATATGGACCATCATTAATGAATCTACAGAAATGACAAAACCCACATTTACCCATCTTAGACCTAACATATGTATTCATACTCTGTGTTGATTCAAAATACTCTTTCAGTTTATTTACATTTCGATAGTTGTCACCCTTACCATCAAAGGAAGAATTTGGTCAAAGGACAGATGGTAAGATTATCTAGAATTATCAGTGAAGATGTAGTTTTCCTTGATGAAATGAAAATTTTGTCCAGCATGTTTTCTGATAGAGGATATCCGAGTGAATTGATCAACAATATCAGTAACGAGATACGGATCAAAAGAAATCATGTTTACCAACCTATTCTTAAATTTGGTCTTCGTAATACCACTAGTACAAACAGACCATCATTTGGTAATGACATTCTAGTCATCCCTTATAATGATACATCCATGAAGATAGAAAATGCTGTAAGGGATTGTTGGTCTAGTGTATTCATGAACCAGGGTGAATACACTGATATTCTGTGTTTTTTGCCAAAAATTACATACAGTAGAGGCATGAATCTGAAAGAGTATTTTGAATCAACACAGAGTATGAATACATATGTTAGGTCTAAGATGGGTAAATGTGGGTTTTGTCATTTCTGTAGATTCATTAATGATGGTCCATATGTAGTAGTCCCTAACTATGGTAAAACCATCAGATGCCGGGACATTGTAATTGCAAAACAAAATGGTAATATACCAAACCATTAGGATGCTAAAAGACCGAATAGGTGAACATGTTAGGGACATTAAAAATAAGAAGGATACCAGTGCATTGTATTTACACAGCACAAGATTAATTTTAAAAGGTTTCTATTTTGTTATTGATAGAATACCTTTAACAGCAATAAGGGTGGTGATGAAAACACTATTAGAGGTTAAGGAATGTTTGTGGCAGCCTGGTATTAATGACTGTATTTCCATAGCCAGTGTACTTAAATACAAATCGCTATTCTTATAGGTTTTAGAGTTATACAGCTTATTATATACATTTTTCATTTTACACCTTTTCAGGTTTTTATTAATTATGCATTGTGTGTTTTATTTCATTTCATTTCATTTTATTTTATTTCATTTTATTTTATTTTGTGTAAATTATTAATTATTATATTAATTATTAATAAATTATTGAACTAACTAAAGTATTTAAAATCAGGTTGTATTTTTAATTGTATTCTAGTATGTAGTATTTTGTAATTTTTAGTCAGTATTTTTATCATGATTTTACATATTAGGTGTCTCAGCATCAAATAGAAGTGCTTAATTAATTAACTAATTGAATAATTATTTATTGATGCACCTATTTAAACTGAGAATTTTATGAGTGACATTGTACTCTGATGATGCCCACTGTTTGGGTGAATAAACCTGAGTTCTACAAGTGTATTGGTTCGTCTTGTATGTTTTACAAGTCATTTATGTTTTTCTTGGATTTACTCAGGTTTGAAATGAAATAGGAAGCATGAGATGAGAAATAGCAGCCTGTGTTATCATTTATATGAGAAGAAATGGAAAGCGATTTCTGGAATGAGATTAAACGATGTTGAGTTGTACTTACTATGTGCACCACTATTATAGATGGAGGGGTATAGAAACTTTTGTAAGAAAAAGTATTCTGTCATTCAGAATCATTGGTATGGAAATGCTTTGTTTTTGGAAGAAAGTTGAATGGATCTAGCATGGAAAATTACTATAGAATAAGTAAAAGGATACATTGATATACTTAAGGGGGGGCTACAGATCCTGATAGAATTTGCAATAAGCTATATTTGGCTAATACAGGCATATGGGTGAAGCTGCTGTCTGTGCAGTTCATTTATTGTCAAAGGAACATTTTTTTTTCTGACTCTTGGAAAAGGAACAAAATGTCGCAATTTGCAAAAATGGCAGCAAGGAGAAGTCATTAGAGTATTCCATCACGCTAACTCACAGCTCTTTAAAACTGGTTTCTATTATAGTAATAAAATAATTAATGATATTACTTGAACAGAGGTTCCTTTCCATCAGTCACAGTCTGCATATTGTGCTCAACAGAATGCATATTGATTATATTATTAAAATGCATAAAATAGAAATATACTCAGATTAGAAAACAGGTTTAAGATAGTCATTTTGATAAAGAAAATAGAGTTAAAATTATGAAACCTGATGAATAGGGAAAGGTTTCTCTATTATCCCAATTATTATTATAGCTGTACTATATACAAGAACTTTGAGATCACTAGGAAAAGTCATATAATTAAAATATCTAAAATGAAAAAAAAAATGGCAGGAATATATTTTAACACCTTGGTTATTTTAGAAATACCTTGACCAATTATTTACAAAGCTGAATATGATAATTGAAGACTGCTCAAAGGTAGGAAAGGATAAATGTGCAGTATTGGACTTTGCTGATGACCTGGTTGTGCTGGTCACATCTCAAGAATCTCTAACAAGACAGCTTATGTAGAAAGATTTATGTGATCTCATGATCTAAAAGTGCTAAGTTATTAAAGCAAATTAATAAGTTAATAAAAGCAAATTGAAGTTAGCGATCTTTAATAATAAGGACAGAAGGAAATTCAAAGTAAAATAATAAAACTGGAATGCTATTTTTAAAATAGTGACCACAGAGACAGATCTAGGAATCATATACTCAAATTTTAAAGCTCGAACTTTACACATTTAATATCTAAAGGCAGAAACACAAAGGATATGCAATGTTTTGGCTAGAAGAGACATGACATTGTGAGGAATTACTATTGTACCTTTGATGGTATGCATTTGCACAAATATTTATCTTCTGATTTTCTATGGGCTGGAGGTATGGTAAGAGCAACAGCTCAAACACCTATGTGAGTATACTAGTAATACAGAAAGCCTTGCTGTTACCAACAACTTTCCCTGAAATCTATTTAAGACTTGGATTAGGAAGTATGCATGAACAGATTAGAACTGCCAGCAATTTGGTTGACAGATGACTAAGGTTGACATGTATGAATAATAATCAACTGTCTTACAGAATGTGGCAACAAATGAACTACTGGTAAAAAAAGGAACATGGTTATGTAATCTATTATGAATATCTGGGTAAATTTCAAAGTTTATGGTCTGGAATACTTGCATAACTACTTAGTGATGAAATGTGCTTTTAGTGAGAAATACATTGTTTATTTTCTGGAAACAATAGTGAAAATAAAAATAATTTTAAGACATTTATGCATGATAAATAATGCAGATTGTGCAGATACTCTAGAGAATGAATTTCTGATATGAGTATGAATATGATAAGCACAAATATAGAATTTATGATGGGATTCTGTGGTTTCACACAATATGGAGGAACTATATAACTGATGATTGTCCATGTAATGTCAAGGTAAAATAGGATCTCATTCGAGTGATGGCAAGTTTTCCTTTTTATAACTACTGAAAGGTAAATATGATGCTTGAGCTCTTTAGATGCCAGAGGACGTTTTCTTGAATGAAGGAATATGTAAAAATATTATTTTCATTAAATGAGGAATGTGTTGTGAAATGTTTGCAATAATAGCATACAAAATGCAAAAGACCAGAAGAGGTATTCAAAACAATGATGAGTACCAGTCATTAGAGCCATAAGTAATTAAGTGAACACAATTAATAAGTAACAGCATTTCCTTTATATTTGGGTATAACGTTAATTATATTATGATGTATTTTTAAATAAAGTAATATTGTATATTGATTTTAACATATACTTTAACAATGAAATTGTGAAATGATGAATAAACTGAAACTGGGCATTTGCAAATGCTGAACATAAACCATGGACTTTCAGATTAAATTTATTAAAAGTTCATAGCCATAACCCTTTAAATCTGTTAAAAATGGCTGTTTTAATCAGATTTGTGAGCACAGAGGGAATGTGTTCTTTCATCACATGAAGAAGATGCTTAGCTATGTGGTTTTAAACTAGGACAGGGTGGGCCAAACCAAATGTATATAATGAAGAGAGGTACAAATTCAGTCCACCTAAGTGGCTTCTTTTCACCTCAGAAAGTGCTGAGGTGAGATAATGCACTAGAAGCAATAAGTATGACCAAAAGTAGTGGAAATGCATGCCAAGAGCAGTTTGTAAAAGCAAGATGATGCAGTAATACTAAAAAGGTTTAGAAACTATTATATAAGGTTTCTTTAGTCATCCCAAACTGAAATCATATGTGTATCATAGATTAATGTAGATGTAAATGAACAACATAAGAAATAATGTGCAGACTACAGAAACAAATGAATGGTTACTGACAACAGTGAGGGTACTAGCTGAATGAGACTTTATTTACTTTTTATGTGAAGAGCGTATATGGAATCTGAACATTTAGCTCAAGAAAAAGTAGAATACTAAATGTGACGGTGTACTGCCCTCTATTTGTAAACTATAGATTGGAGTTCCATTGCAAGTTCTTAATGTTTAAACCATATTTGATGATGTGCTTCTTCCCTTAAACTGTTATACTGCCATTGTGTCTGTCCCAAGAACTGCATCATTTGTCTTGGTTGCTTATTTACTGCCTATGTTATATCATAAAATGTATAACTTGTTGACTGTTCATTCTGCATACTGCACTAACAGTTCTATGCCTTAAGATGTGTAATTGCTCTGTGAATGTATCTGTTTGATGCAGGATTGCACTAACTCTATGTACTGGTCACATGGATAGTCTATTGTCCGTAGCCCCTCTAGTAAAACTGAATCATCTACCTTGCTTACCCTTGTACTACTATCTTGCTAATAATTCAAAATCCACTTTTCTTACAGTTTGCCTTCAGTGTAATAACCTAACCCTGAAGTCTCCCACCATTCCAAGACATACCCGGCTTCCTGACTGAGAAAAGAACCTCCAAACAGGGATCCTCCACTGTTCTCCTTAACTTCTTTGACTGTCCTAAAGAACTGCCCAGAAAAGTGTATGTATCCTAATGGGAAAAAATATCCTTACCTGTTACTGTTGTATTTAGCCCTACGTATGATCGCTAGCAGCCTACTGTGGACTTCTCTTGCCCCTCTATTTTCTCAACTTTCTCTACACTACTCTAAGGCTCTTGTTATTGATAGTTTGTCCACTAGGTGGCAGCATATACCTACTGCAAATTATTCATTGTATCTCCCACATTAAACAAATACCAAATAATTTCTAAAAGGGCCATTATTACCCTGTCTTCAGCCTACAATCTCTGTGACACTCTGCTCTTACCTATCTATAACTATAGTAAACCAGTGCTCCATCTCCATACCTTCCTACCTCTGAGCTTACCTCTCAGTCCACTGATAGCTCGTCTTGCCTTCTTCCTTCTCTTTGGCTCTACCCACTCCATTTGACCTGTGGGCTCCCTCTGCTCCCCTACCCTACCCCCCAGTTCCCACCCACCCCATATCACCTAGACTTATACATAGCTAACCACTCCCCCTACTCACCCAACAACCAATCCACATCCCCCCCACCCCTTCAAACAATTACACATACCACCCCTACTAATCCAATCTAGCAGCAACTCTGCTTAATAATTAAGACATGCCTCCTGCAAATGTCTATTTTATCCTTCTTAGTATGTACCTATTACATCACATCTTACAACTTCACAGGACAGGACAGCTTCCCCCAAACCCATAAATCCACTGTAAATGTCTCTCCCATCCTATCTCCTTACCCCCTAACAATAAGCTCCAGTTTATACCACACTACTGCTGTAAGCTATAGCCATTTTAAACTCTTTACCTCTTACCTCAAATCAACAGCAACCCAAAAATACTTTACCATACTACAAAAACTAGCTAAATTAATGCAAAATGTTCATCAGCAGATCCTGTGTGCTGGAGATATCCACCCAAATCCAGGACTTAACAAAACAAGTCCTCTTGCCAATTCACATCAGGTTCCCGAGATAACACAACTTACCACCAGGCCACTAAACAGTCTACTCCTCCTAAACCTAAATATTAGAAGCATTAACAACAAAACACATGAACTACACACTCTAATCTCTCAATACTCCCCAGCTATAGTCAGTATAACAGAAACATGGCTAAAACCATCTACCCAAGATACCGAGATCCTACCACCTGGATATAGCATCCTTAGAGAAGACATACTAGGCAAAAAGGGTGGAGGCATTGCCCTGATGTACAAAAATAGTTTATCCATAACTAAAATTGAGATAACCGTGCCCCCTTTCGAAACAGCAGAAATTTTCTTAGCAAAATTTAAAATATGTAACAGAAAAGCCATCAACCTAGTAACAGGTTACATCCCACCAGGCAATAACATCCCTACCATGGAGACTTTCCTTCAATGGTTATCACAATCTATGCCTCAAGAGACCATTGTATTAGGTGACTTTAATATAAACTGGCTCACATGCTCCTCTCAAGTACCCACTAACCATATCAATCTTCATACCTTCTCACAAGTAATCAAACAGCCCACCAGAATAGTCAAAAACAGTAAAAAAAGAAAGCTTATTAGACTGGATTTTACTAAATAAAATACCCTGCTCCTACTTAGCTGGCACCCTTCCAGATGCATTGAGTGACCATCAAACTACTTTCTTACTTAAATACAACTCCCACCACCCCCAAACTCCTATACTTCAAACAATTAGAAACAAAAAACACTTTAACTCCACTAACTTCAGACAAGAACTAAAGCTATACAAGTGGTCTGACCTTTATAACCTACCCCTAAATGAAGCTATTGAGTACTTCAACTCCATCTTCTTAGATATATTAAACAGACATGCCTCTGCAAGAACTACTAGGGTTAAGTCAAAATCAGCCTCATGGTTATCTAGGCAAACTAGGCAAAAAATAGCTGAAAGAAACAGAGCCTGGGTAGCCTGGAGGTCCAATAAAAGCCCTATAACACAGCAAGCCTACCAACAAAGTAGAAATCTAACCAAAAAACTAGTTATGCAAGACAAGAGAAACTACTTTGTTACCCATCAAAACCAACATATGAATAATCCTAAGAAATTCTGGGCAGGTTTAAACAAGTTACTAAACCCTGGTAAAACCATTACCCCATCCCCAACATCAGGTTTAACAAAAGACAACATAGCTGAATCACTCAACACATTCTTTACTGAAACCATACTTGCTCTAGCCCAACAACATCTCACTGTCACTGCAACAGGTGTCCACTCTTCCACTAACTACATGCCCACTTTTAAGCTGCAACCCACCCCAACCTCCTACATAAAAAACTACTCTCCCAGCTGAAACCCACAACACTAGCAGCAGATTCCCTCCCCAATGAATTTTTAAAACTGCAGAAATAGCTGTACTAGTTACTATACTAATCAATAGATCAGTCACTGAAGCTACAGTGCCCCTGATTTGGAAAACTGCCTATATCATACCTCTTCACAAAGGGGGTAGTTCCTATGACATATCCAACTACTGACCAATTGCAGTTATATCTCCACTGGCTAAAATATTAGAAAAACGTATTCATCATCAACTAATGTCCCACCTTATAAATCAGGAACTCATATCTCCAACACATCATGGTTTCCGTCCAGGTCATAGTACCAAAACAGCACTGTTAGCATTTACAGATACCATAAACCATAACAGGAACAATGGTAAATTTACATCGGCCCTTTTCTTAGACCTATCAAAAGCCTTTGATATAGTTAGCCATGATAAACTCATCTGCCACCTCAAAAACCTGGGCTTAGACAATTAAACAGTCTCCTGGTTCAAAAATTATCTCAATGACATGCAACAAGCATTGCGGTGGGACAATAGCTTGTCTCCACTTTTACCAGTCACACTTGGGGTACCTCAGAGATCAATACTAGGTCCCTTGCTATTCTCAGATTTCACAAACAACCTCCACTCAGCTGCAAATAGCACTAGCCTTATCCAATACGCAGACGATTCTGCTATAATATGCAGTGCCTCAACACTGAAAGAACAACACAATAAAACCCAGGATAATTTCTACTCAGTTGAAAATTGGCTTATTGAAAATGGCCTCATTCTTAACCCCAAAAAGACCAAGCTCCTGCTATTTCACCCCTCATAAAATACCAGCCTTACCACCACTTTCAATATCCTCTCTAAAAATGGTACACCCATCACACCCGAATCCCACACAAAACTACTAGGCGTCACCATTGATAACAACTTAAAATTTGATATCCACATAAATCTAGCTATTAGAAACACTCACAGAAAGCTAGGTAGTCTCTACAAACATAAGTCCTTCCTGACCCATACTGCTACACAATTGCTCGTACTCACCTCCTCTCAACATTACTTTATGCATCCCCAATCCTAACCAATCTATCCAAAACAGAAACCAGCAACTGATAACCTACTATAATCAAATAGCCAAATTTGCTAATAATACCTCTTTTAGAACCCATCACTGTCATAACCTAAAACAATTGGGCTGGCTTGAACTGCCAGATTTACTAATCTATAATCAACTTATCATCACTCATAAGCTGCTCTCCCACCCAAATAAAACACCATCTTTAATCAACTTAATTCAGCAGTACTCCTGTCCTGGGCAACTCTGCTCCACAGATAAATTACTATTAACAGTTACTAGATCCCACAACTATGCCAGTGACTCCCTCTACTCATCTTACATATCCAAAATTTGGAACTCCCTGCCTTCATCCATTACCCTGGAATCTTCTCTAACCAAATTTAAAATGTCTATCAAAAGCCATCTTAACAACAAATGGTTATGTCCCTGCTCCACACCAGACTAACTTCAGTCCTACTCCACTACTGCAGTAACTCTTGCCTTACACACATAGTCTCTTGACAGGACTACACAGTCTTATCAATACCCCTTTCAGATGCATGATGTGAATCTATATCGTTAACATACCTTAATATTGTTTGTATATGTTTTGATCATTTTTAAATGTTCTTGCCAATGACTTAAAAATGTTTGCTCATTAATATGGTCTTGTATATAATAGAAACATGTTAGTATATTTTGTTTGTATATTTTGCATAAATGTTTCTTTGGAGCTTTTCTCCCAAGGCCTCCAAGGAAAATGGAGATGTATCCAGTTGGACTATCCCGGTTAACAAATGTAAAATAAATAATAAATAAATAATAATTATGCTGCATGAGTGAGAGATGAAGAAACTCATAAAACAGTCTACAGTTGATAAAGCTTTCTTAGATGCCAAAATGGCAGCTTTGTGATGCTATCCCTGCTGTTTCAGATGGAAAAGCAAAAACTGTCAAGGGTGCAGTCAGGCATGTACTGAGCAGCCAAACTTTAAACCCAATCAGCTTCAAATTTTATTCCTGAAGACTTGCTTAAGTAGTACAAACATGTATTAATCAGAAGGTATATCTTTCTCAGATGGCACTTACTGCAATGTGATCAACACACTAATTTAGCAACCATGCAGAGTAACAAGGTGCATATATTAGATGAAACAGTACAAGTAGGTTAACAAATAAGACAGGAATGTTAGTTTATCTTACAAGCTTCCTAAAACGCTGTGCTGTATTATGACAATGTCGTTATGCTATCTATTTTCATGTTTATTATAAACAAGGTAGGCTAAATGACACAGGCATACAAAGTTGTACGTATTGCATATGTGCATAGCATTACTCCCTTTTTGATGAGATGCAGAAACCTGATAATAACATCTGATCTGTGTCCTTATATCATTTTAACTGTGTTGCTTCTACTGAATTGAAGGCTCCATTGCAAGAAAGAAATTGCATGATTAAATTTAACAAGCAATCCAAGAGCAGTAGTACAGACAAATAATTTCATTCTGTACTCAGTTCACATTTGAAAAATATGCATGTCTCTCCAAATATTTCCTTCAAACCATTCATAAATCTGTGCATTTTGCCCTGTTGCTCTTTATGACTGTAACAAATGTTTTAAAACTAGTTGCCCTGCCTCTAGGCAAGTTAGAAATAAATCTGTGTAGCAGGCACTAATCTAAAAAGATATAGCCATAATGAATCCTCAGAGACCTATACCTTTTCTTCAAAAGTCTTAGAAAAAAAGGTACTTTTGAGAGTACATCTGACTATATTCTTGCCTTGGAATGATTTCAGAATAGCCAATACAAACCAATGTTCATAGTCATTACAAATGCCAGAAAGGAGTGCACTTTGACATTTCAGTGACAGATTAGTCTTTCTTATTAAAAATATTGATGCAGCCCTATTTGAGTATTAGTATATTGATACCCCTCACATAATTATGACCATTGTTATCTCTAAAACCCAGCAAGTTTTTCATAAATACATGACTACATATTTGCAGTGTATTATACAGACTTATTTAATGAAAAGGTCAATGAGGCACATAACGAAAGCAGTAAGAAAGAATTATATTTGTTTTTTGAAACAACAATACAAAATGCAACTGAGTCACAAGTTTAAACTATTATTACTATTTTAATTTACTTACTTTTTCTAGCAAAATATATATTGCAGGCATACCTCTAAGTCTCTTATAGCAAGACATCTGGACAAAGCCATAAATATTGGGGGGAACAAAGGCTCAAAAATAGGGATAATTTTTAAATATTCATCTTACAGACTTAGACAGTTAATAGAATAACAGGTTTTCCATTAGCATGGATTTTCTGGAGGGTATGAAGCCTGCAACTCAAATTTGTGTCATTATTTTCTGATTTCCATTCTCAATGATTTACCAGTGATTTGCCGAAAAACCAAAATTTTGTGAGGAGCATACCAAAAATATGAGGCAAAAATCTGTGCATTCTGTGAAAATCTGGACAGTTGAGAGGCATGATTGAAAGCTAAAACTGTAATTATCATTGTTTTATTACTGCCTCAGAGTCATACAGGTGAAACTGGAGCAGAGTCATTTATTACAAACACACGAGTGATCCATTGTAGTATGATTATCTGTGGTTGGGAAAGGTGATTAATGCATTCCATCTAATAACTGCACTCACTAACATATATATTTCTTCAACTATAGCACAAAGTAATTAATAAAAAAATATTTGAACACAGGAAAATATGCAGCCATGTGATGCATTATTCTGTTTGGTTATCTGATAATGTTAAATGAAAACTATTTATGAAGGTGCAATACTCATCTTATGTTAAAATAGATCTTATTTTAATTTCTTGCACTAGACAGGCATCCTATCTATGATTAACTTATCTGTCTTGTCACAGCGATTGCCAGCATACAGTCCAGATACCCTATGATTATATTCTTCTTCTTCTTTTGGCCTATGATTATAATACGGATAAATCAGGTATTGCAGACTGCATAAATTAATTATCTTTGTTTGGTAAAAGATGAACATGTGAAACAATTTTTAGTATAGAAAATCAAATTATTTAAAAAATACAAATAATATGCAACTGGTTGCTTAATAGTCATGTTTGAACTCTTGTAATACTAAACAATCGAAAAGGATAAAAGTGAAAAATGGTAAACCTTTATTTACTGAGTCATGTGACTGTGTTATTTCTCTTGTAAAGCACTGAGTTACATGATAGGCTTCATATATATTGGAAAAGAAAACTGGCAGACAGTTTTAAGTATATGAGCATTATAAAGGGTGCCATATTTCAGAACTTGAATATGAGTACTCATATATTAGAAATACTTTGAACAGCCTAAGCTTCTCAAAAAGGAGTGTTGGCGGTATCATCTTAAGGGTAAGAAAGTTGGGTTAGACATACATTTACAGAGGAAAATAAACACACATGAAGGCAATCAATCTGGTTAAAAATGGAAGAGGGGAACAACCCTCACTTCCTCCTTTATTATAAAGCACATGGTCATGTGACTTCTCTTGACCTCTCCACACCAATGATGTCAGTGTAAGAGCACGCATACAATCATTCACTCTCTTTATTATCAGCCAACACCCCCACTTGCTCTTACGCTGTACACAAAATACATTTTAAGAACATATTCTTGGATAACTCTTCCTTCACATTCCAAATATGTAATATATGAACTTTTCAATCTTTGATTTTGTAGCAGGTTTAGTAAAGACATCTGCAACCATATCTGTTGTTGGGCAATATTCAATGCTTATTTTGTCATCATTAAGTGCTGACCTGACAAAATGATACTTAATGTCAACATGTTTACATCTCTGTCAGCTTACTGGATTCTTCGGCAAAGCGATTGCTCCTCGATTGTCCTCAAATATTGTTACTGGCACATACTTGCACTCTTCACTCAACAGCTCCACAAGGTACAAACTCTCCTGTGTTGTTGCTGCTAATGCCATGTACTCTGCCTCACATGTAGATAAAGCTACCGTTTGTTGCTTCTTTGATTTACATGAAATAATAGACCCGTCTCTATTGAGGCTAAAGCAATAACCTGTTGTACTACGTCTATCGTTTTGATCTGTTGCCCAGTCTGCATCACTGTATGCTATAAGCTGAAGTTTCCCTTCACTTTTCTTGTAACACAGCTCTGTTTCCAATGTACCTTTTAAGTATCTTAACACATGTTTGGCTAGTGTTAAATGAGATTCACTCGGTTGTGACAAATATTGTGAAAGTTTACTTACAATCCAGCTATGATCAGGTCTCGTGCTTGTCATAACATATATCAAACTACCCGCAAGCTCACAATATTTTCTTGGATCTGTAAATTCACTGTCACACTCAAAGTTTGTTTTTTGTTCAGAAGGGGTACTTCTTACTTTACAATTAGACATACCAAATTTTTTAAGAATTTTCGTAATGTACCTCTTTTGGTTCATCTTTACTTCACCTCTATTCTGGGTAAAATCAATGCCTAAAAAATGTCTTTTCCCAGATCTTTCATTTTAAATTTAGCTTTGAGCATTTCCTTTACATCGTTTAGTGATTCATTGTCACTAGCTGCTATAATGAGATTGTCAACCCATATAATTAGAACTGTTTTCTCATTTTCAGCTTGTCTAGTGTATACACAGTGGTCTGTGGGGTTTGGATAAAACTATTTCCGTAAAGATAATCATGCAACATTTTGTTCCAGTTACGCCCTGATTGTTTCAATCTGTATAATGACTTATTCAGTTTACAAACCAATTTTTCATCGTTATTTGATTTGTTTTTGAAACCCTCAGGTTGCTCCATATACACCTCACAGTCTATAGGAGCATGTAAATAAGCCGTTTGTACATCCATCTGGTGCAATTCTAAATCATACTGAGCTGCCATCTGCATTAGGCTTCGTACAGATGTCATACTCGCAGCTGGTGCAAATGTTTCATTATAATCTATACCAGCGACTTGACTGTAGCCTTTAGCTACATATCTAGCTTTGTAAGTTTCTGTATTATCTGCATTCTCTTTTACCGTGAAAACCCTCGTACCCCCCACTGCAGTTTTATCTTCTGGCAGTGTGGTGTGTGTAAATGTGTTGTTTTCCTTTTAAGACTTAAGTTCTTCCTTCATAGCTTTGACCCACTTTTCCGAGTTAGACAAAGACATGGCTTCTTTAAAGCTCTGCGGTGTGTTGCATATTAATCGGTAACAATAGTCAAGATTAACTGTCGCATAGTTTTTAACTTTACACTCATAGTCTTTTAAGTATGCAGGTGATTTTCTCTCTCTTTTAGAGTAGTGTGTATCCTGCCTTTCCTCTTCTTGCCTTACTATTGTGTCTTGACTGTCAGCTTTTGACTCTAACTTAACATGCACACTTCTTCTAGTATTAAGATCTTCATCTATCACTTCTGGGTCTGTCTGAATCTGGCATTCAGCTACATTCTTAGTAAAGAACTTGACTAACCTGTGTCTAAGGACCCTTCCCATGTCAGGATAATAAACCAGATATGATGGGCTGTTTTTATCATATCCGACAAAGATCCCCTTATCACATCTTGGATCTAACTTCTTTCTGTCTTGTCTGTATGCATAACACACTGATCCAAATTCTCTCATCCTTGAAAGATCAGGTTTCTTTCCTGTTAGCGTAAAGAATGGAGTCTGCCCCACATGCCTGTTATAACATTTGTTGTGAATAAAAGCAGCAGTCATTACTACATATGTCCACAACTCTTTAGGTAAATCATTCTCTATCAACATATACCTTGCCATTTTGAACAGTGTTCTCCAATTTCTCTCTGCCGTCCCATTTTGATGGGGTGAGCAAGATGCGGACGTTTCATGTCTTATAACATTTTTACTCAATAGTAACTGAAAGTCTCTCAACATTAACTCAGTGCCATTATCTGATCTGATACACTTTACCTTGCCATAAGGAGCTGAATCTGCAATAAACTTTTCAGTCACCTTGACTGTATCACTCTTGGCTTTCAGGAAGTAGACAAATGTTACACCTGAGTAATCATCAGTAAATGCTAAAGTGTACTTAAAGCCGTCTTTTGCTACTGGCTCAACTGGGCCAATTGGGTCAATTATGTGTGATGTGGCGCCAGTGTCCACCATTAATCCCTTCTGTTTTAATTCACGAATTTGGTGCTCATTTATTCTGAAGACAAATGTGTGATCATCTGCGTCAGTTGCTTGTTTCACATTGTCTTTCTTCTTTCATCTACAGTTACTGTCCTTGTAGCTAGAGTTTTTACACAAACTACACCACTGTCTCTGGCCTTTATATTCTCTCCGGCATTCTCTTGCCTTGTGTCCCTTTTGGCCACAGCCATAGCATATAATATCTGCTTTCACTCTTTCCCCAAGGCCACTTGCTTTCATCACATTATCATTACTTACGTTGGCATTACATTTCTCGGTATGTTCATTGATTCTCAACCTTGTTTTGAACTCACCAAAGCCTAACTTATCATCATCTTGCATGATGTGTACTGCAAATGGTTTAAAGGTTTCAGGCAACCCTTTCAAGATCATCGCAATTAGTAATCTATCACTGAGCTTCTTCCCAGCATTTCTAAGTGCCATAATGGCCATCTCAGCCCTAATAATATAGTCTGTGACACTTTCACTGATGGCTTTCTGGAAGCTTGTTAATTTGGTGCATAGGCTAATTACCCTTGGCTTCCCTTTCCCGGCATAATGGTCTCTCAGGATGTGAAGTGCTTCTCTACCGTCTGTGGCCTCTCTCATGACGAGGGACAAACTTTTGTCGTCTAAGAACTGTATTAGTTCTGCATATGCCTCCTCATTTTTCTCGGCATCATCATCGCCTTCCTCCTCGTTCTCGTCGTCTTCTGCATTCTGCTGTACATTTTGCAAAATGGCTTCTTTCAGCCACCAAATGCAGGTGCCCCAGAAACTTTGTCTGCCATAACTCGTAATTCTTCTCATCTCCGTCGAAACATAGTCTGTGCCATCGGCTTTCTACTTCCCTCCTGGGCCCATAACCTGTTGGTGGTATCATCTTAAGGGTAAGAAAGTCGGGTTAGACATACATTTACAGAGGAAAAAAAAACACATAAAGGCAATCAATCTGGTTAAAAATGGAAGAGGGGAACAACCCTCACTTCCTCCTTTATTTATAAAGCACATGGTTATGTGACCTCTCTTGACCTCTCCACACTAACGACGTCAGTGTAGGAGCACACATACGATCATTCCCTCTCTTTATTATTATCAGCCTACAGGGAGAAAGGAATTTTTTGTTATCAAGTGAAGCATCTATATCTTAAAACCATGCTTTCAAAGGTCCCTCAAAATGCATATAAATTGCAGTAGAAACCATGTTATGCTACTCAGGGTCACTCAGCGGGTGGAATGGCCAAATACGTTTATTTTTAGAGTCCACCTAGAAATTGAAGTTGCATGAGTGGGTTTCAACATGTATCACTAATATTTGCCAAATACCTTTCTTAACATTTATAATTTTATGTCTTATGTTAAGGAGATCTGACTTTTTTATACATATTTTTCTTTCTGAGACTGGAACTAAGATTGGCTCTTACAAGTCATAAGACAGAAACATTATTTTGATGGCTACTTAACATGTTTTCAACACCTAAATGGATATCAGTACTCTCTCTGATATTGATTCCTTGAAGTTACTAATCCCTCACTTTATTTCATTTTAATTCAGTGTACTTACAAGATTGCAAGTTACGATCAGGGAGTTTTCAAGGGCCTATCAATTAATTAGTGTGTATAGCAATTATGCTGCTGTTAAATGGATAAAACCCCATGGCATTCTATAATGACCAGCATTTTAAATACTCTTTGGATTATTGTGGTACTTTTGTAGAACAAAAGAGCTTATGATGTCAGCATTAACCTTAAAGCAGTGGAATAACATGAGTCAAATAATTTTCATGTTTTGAAATTAGAGAGAAATGTGCTGCTGGGATAAAGTACCTTTAACATGAATCAGACAAATTAGTTACTTAAAAGGGATACTATATTACAAAACTTTTTTTTTCTTGCTTTAATCAATTTCATTCACCAGTGACATCAACATAATTCAACATTTTGTGAAATAGATTTACTAATTTAATGTGGACTATTTAATCTATAGACCATCTTGGCCAAAACTTAGAGCCAATCCATCGTATCCTTAAATATTTATCAGCTATATTTATCTGTACTGCATAACGAGTAATAAAACAATACTCCACAATATATGTTTTGTTCAAATGCAGTTATACAGCAGGACAGCAATATTAATATTTATTTTATTTTATTTAGAAGGTTAAGTGATTTGGAACACAGGGGACCTATTTCAGCCAAGACCTAGTTACAGTAAAA
Organism: Protopterus annectens; assembly: GCF_019279795.1. Lineage (NCBI taxonomy): Eukaryota > Metazoa > Chordata > Ceratodontiformes > Protopteridae > Protopterus > Protopterus annectens. The sequence continues at coordinate 718,826,487 of NC_056735.1, read as the reverse complement.
CTAAAAGAATACAACATACATTGTTTTAATATAATGTACAATATGTGCACACACACACACACACACACACACACACACACACACACACACACACACACACACACACAGCAGTAAAAGGCAAAACTTGGCACAAATATCTTCAGAGGCAGTACTAGAACTGGTCAATAATATGCTTTAAAAAGCAGTCCTATTCTTTGGTATGTACGTATCTAAACATGTATGTCCAAACCACTATGCTTATGTAAATATCTTATGCAATCATATGTTATTGTCTGCTATATTTTTATAACTGAATGTGTAAATATCTTATGTATAGTATGTTAGCAATCGTTCTTTTCTCCCCGGGCCTCCGGTGAAAAAAGACAGCTCTGTCCAGTCTGACCTTCCCGGTAAACAAATGTAAAATAAAATAAAATAAATAAACTTGAAAAACCCCAGGAGTTCACCACTAAATAAATCTTGGCTATGAGCTTTCTATGTTATCCAGGGCATCTAAAAGCCTGCCTCTCTTCTCTATCTTCTGCAGACTCCTATGGGACAATCTGTGACTGGCCTATAGAGCTGTAAATTACCAAGACTGTTTATCTACTACAGTATCTGCAAAACTAGTACTAACACAAATATACGATGAGGGGATTTAAATCTATACTACAATATAAGAAGAACTTGTTGGTGTGACAAATATATCTTCCAAAGAACTTCCCACCTCTGAAACAAACTTCTGCTTTCTGCCAAAAAAACATGCATCTTACCATCTTCAAATCTAACTTAGATAAGTAAATGGGAAACCACAAATTTACCTATGACCTTGCCCCATCCCTTGTGGTCAGGAGAATAACTTGATTGGTATTTCCTGAGATTGTAGTGGCTGGGATTCAAAAGTCTATCAACATATGAATATATGAACCTATGAGATGACCAGTACAAAGTAGTGGATGAGACAAGAATGCCCCTGGTCCCCAGAACTATTTCTGGTAGTATTAGAGGAACTATCAATGACAGTAACAGTGAAATAAACAAGAATGGAAAAGGACAGTTAAGGAAAATGCATATTTTTAATGGTTGAAGATAGACACATCTTTCTGGGGCAGAAAAATAAGATTTAATTGTACAACCAGTCCTACTATTGTTCAAAGAATTTAGGGAAACATCAGGATTATAATGCTATGAAATGAAAAATGTACTGGCTAGACTTGGCGAAGGGAAAGACGGAATTGTAGTATAAGAAGAAAGGTGAGTCTCTGGGGCTAATACTTAAATGTACTGAAAGATACTATAAAACAGAATATGCAGAATCTGAAAGGTTGGAATCAATACTAATAAAGTTTGCACAGATTCATTCAAACAGTGTAGAAAATAAATACTGTTTAAATGATGCTGTTGCACAATATATGTTATGTCTGAGTAGGACCCAATCTGTACATCCTGCACATTCAGACCCGGAAGAGTTACAAATGCTGATTGACAAAAGAGTATTACTTAAGTCAGGGACCACCTCATATTCCAATGTACATGTTATTCAATCACTGAGGACAAATAAAACAAGCCACCTAGCAGTGCAGATATTGGTCCTTGTTGATTTGGTCAGATTAACTAATGTTAATATGACACTTCGACCCCCATGTAAAAATGGGAAAAGGGGGTCGATGATGATGATGACAACAGAAGCATGGAATGATTTTAACCAGAATCAGGGTGGGGCAGGAAACCTGCCATCAAAATTGGTTACAGCAAAGGAGGTCACACTGACTCATAGAAGGCAATCTATGATGTCAATAAAGATTCCACCCAAGAGTATGACAACACCTAAAACTGAAGAGGGCAGTTAGTGGAAACCATGAGGTGAATTGGATATTGAAGGGGATCATTATTCAATGGAAGCAGTTGGTGGTGCAAGATGATGCATTCTGTGATGTAGAAGTAAATTGAAGATGTTCAGAGGAGAAGTTATGTGTTAACACCAGCAATGGTTCACTTATAATAAGCTAAAGTCTACTTATAAAGGTAAGTACAGTTTTTGGTGGAAAGGGATAGAAGGAAGAGCTCCATGGGAAAAAATTAGTAAGCTAAGTGAAGAAAAGGAAGTCTTATAAATCAAAATATTTGTCAGGAAGAAAGGAAATGCCATGCTAAAAATGATACAAACTGCATTGCATATACATGAGGGATGGGCAAGTTATAAATTAGACTGGAAAATGGTTTAGGAGCGAACCCTTAGTAGGAGAAAATGGCACATGGTATATTACCAACAAATGCAGAGTTTATATAGGTGGAATTTAACATCTGTGAGGGTAGAAAGTGAATGATCAATGTTGGAGATATGGAAGGGAGGGGATGAATGTTAAGCATATATTGAACAAATGCCCATGAACCCAAGTTAGATAGCAACAGGCAGTACAAATATGGAGTAAAATGTTTTAGCAGAGGAGCAGCTCAATGATGAAACTTCTCTGATTCAGAATATGTAATGGGTAGGTAGAATGATACAACTTTACACATTAGGATGGTGTTGGCAAGTGTAACAAAAATACACTAGCTAAAGAATGAAAAACAAGGTGCAATAAACCCTATATCCTACAAAAATATGAATATTATATATAATATGTTATGCTGCAAGGAACCAACTAACTAACTAATGAATAAGGAGAAAGTAACAGTCAGAGGCCTGTCAGGCGCCACAGGATCCGCCACATAATGCATATACTCAGGTCCCTCAACAACAGGTACAAATATGACTCTGTCATTGTACATGTGGGTCTGAATGACCTGAGATGTACCTCCCTGGACTACATGAAAAGAGACACGGAGGAGCTCTTGGATTATGTAGCCTAGGCGGGTATGACCATAGCCCTGAGCAGCATCATACCATCACCAAGAATGATACCACAGTACAAGCAGAAAATGATTGATTTCAACAATTGGTAAGTTTCTGATGTAATTCTAAGGGGATCTAGTATCTGTCTGCCTGGGATGACATGATTGACAGACCTCGATGCTTTGCCAGAGATGGCCTGCATCTGTCACTTCTGGGCTTCCGGATACTGGCCAAGGCTCTTGCCACCCGTGTAGTGTCTTTTTTAGGTGGTGTTCCAAAGACCAAATTACCACCATAACAACTACAAACAAATGCAGTATGAGGGTCATACTGCTCAAAGCTAGAAGTCTAAATCTCAAAATGCACTCGCTTGAAGCACTCCTTAAAATGGAGAACATCGACATTTGTGCTGTAATAGAGACCTGGTTCAAGGCAGCAGAAAACACCCCTGCACTACCAGGCTATAACTCATTTAACATCTTTCGGCCCCAGAACTTGGACCAAAGCTCCAAAGACAGTGGTGTTTTCATATTCATAAAGGATGCGCACACCTTTAGACTGGTAGCCCAACATAACGCATCTGAGATACTTCAGGTGCAGCTAACATAGGCTAAGACACCGATTCAGGTCGTAGCCTGCTATAGGTCCCCAACCATGTCCCAAGACTGTCACTCCACATTCCTAAGCACCCTGGAGAATATTAGGGTCAAACCTAACACTCTCATACTGGGCGACTTCAACTACCCCTCCATTAACTGGGAAAACTACTCCTGTACCAATACACTTACCCAATGTTTCCTGGAATTCATTAATTCCAATGCCCTGGACCAGCTGGTTCTTACCCCCACTAGTGGTAGCAACATCCTTGACCTGGTCATTACTAACATGGGTGACCATTGCTCTACACCAATAGTGAACTCCTCCCTGGTTAGATCTGACCATAAACTAATCACCTTGGACCCTCCCCCCCCACAAAGGTAACTGCCACAAAAAACTTCTCCAAAGCTAACTTTGGGCTCCTAAAACAGAGGTGGCTAACTTCACGGCATCCATGCAAATGGAGAATAGTTGCATGACCACCAAGTCATACACCAATGCACTGTATGAACATGTACACAAATGCATCGATCTCGCCATACCCAACAGAACCAAGACACTCTCCTCCAAAAATAGGAAGCCAATCTGGTGGTCTCCTGCCATAAACAAACTCTACAACAGAAGGAGGAAACTGATGCGGAATAAGGTAAAGTCCCAAGACTGGAAAAACTCCCTTATCAGCCTCAACAAAAAGCTGAGATCCCGCGATAGTACAGACAACCATGAGGGCTTCTATAGTGTAAAGAATCTCCATGGCAATCCCCAGATTTGCTCTTAGCTACTGCACAATGGTACCTCCTATACTAAGCCAACAGATATTGCTAATATACTGGCTGACAGGTTCAGTGCCAACTTTACCCCTCTCTCCCCTTCTAAAGGACCAATTACAATACCAGTAGATTGCCAGGCACCCAGTATTACTGCTGCACAAGTTAAAACAGCACTGTCCAAGGCCAAGAATACAGTTTCTATGGGACCTGACAATATCCCTGGCTGTGTTCTACATGAACTACAGAGTGAACTGGCACCTCACCTGGGTGCCCTGTTCAATCACAGCCTCACCTCAAACTTTGTCCCTACCGAATGGAGCATTGCTACAGTCATCCCTTTCCACAAAGGAGGAGCAGCTACAGACCCTGGTAACCAGTCATCGAGTACAATGTCTCATTTGGCATGTACCTCACTAGACATCTGCAACAACTGGAGAGGCCACAAAAGTACCTCACAAAGAGGATCCTAGGCCTTAAACACTTGTCCTATATGGACAGAATAAAAAAACTCCATCTATTCTCTGTCACATATTGCCTACTTACAGGTGATCTCTGCTGATCTCTGCTTGATTTACAAAGTGATGCCTGACTCAGCTCTGTTAGAAATGCTACATCTAAAGAAATCCCAATCCCTTTGCACCACACACTCCAGAGACCTCAACCTCATTACCACAATCAACAAAACATGCTGGAGGGACAGGTTCATAACCCAGAGACTGCCCACGCTCTGGAATAGACTTCCCATACATGTCAAGCAGAGCACCTCACTGGCCCTCTTCAAGAAAAATCTTGATGAGTGGATGGGAAATAGAAAATTCACTCCTGGGATAACTCCAGTGGCTCTACTCGACAGAGGCACTGGGAACTAAGGTTGGGTGGCACAATGCCAGGGTAATCCTATAGGCTAGGCTTGTAAAGGCTCCAAGGTCATTAGTCTAGTACACATCTATAAACCTATGAACATGTGGACAGTGTGCATCAGAAGGGTGAAGGTATTCTGTCTAATAACAACCAGTATTTTTGGACAACAAATGACACTGAACTCATGCCACAATTATGTCCAAAGACAGGCCGGTATGATGCATATTGTCAAAGGCCATGTGCTTCACAAAATGTAGGTTAGATACCTGTTATTAAGACATTAAGAAGAGAAACACATTTCATATCAATGTACAACTGCAAAAGGACAGTTCAAAGAGTATAATCTGTTGGATAGAGTTCACAGGCACAAGGGTCCTAATCTACAGACAAAACGATGGTGCTGTTTTACCATGGTCAGGAAATTATGAGCCCTTAGTTTATTTAATGCCACCTAGCTGCATTTTTCTGAAACTGCAAAATAAGTACAGTTTGGGAATAAGACCATACTTGCTCTTAAGTTTGCAAATTGGTATTAATGTAATTGGATAGTTCTGTTATTTGCTGATCTGCTGTTCTAGACCGGATCATCTGGATCATAGCAAATAGTGATAAGAGCCATTATCACAATCACCTCAGAGTTAGATGTGTAAGTACAGGGCATACAAGGAGAGGTTGCACATGCATAAACATGTATACACACACACACACACACACACACACACACACACACACACACACACACACACACACACATTTGTTCAGTAGTCATAGCCCTCTCCCATTCCATTCCATAGAGATTGCAGGGGTATCCTGCAGGCCAGTTTCTGGCCAGAAATTTCTTTAAAGTAGTTATATTTGAACTTTCCTGGATTAGAAAAGTGTCACTAATGCATGTTCAGTCTTCCAGTTGAAAAAACAAACAAAAAACACACATTTTCATACTTGATCAAAGACCATAGTTTCAACATAACTGCGTATCTGGCACCTGGTTTTCAGGTATCATATATCTGAACGGTGACTTACAAAATAACTCCTCAAAATTGTTACATTTGGCATTTTCAGTGTATGTATGTATATATATATATATATATATATATATATATATATATATATATATATATGTATATGTATACACATATACATATATATATATATATATATATATATATATATATATATATATACATACACATATATACACATATATATATATATATATATATATATATATATATATATATATATATATATATATATCTATATATATATACATATATACATATGGCTTTATGACAAGTAATTGACAATTCATTTTATTGAACAGAGAAGCTGGTGCAGCTGATCGAAACTCAGTTTATTGCACATACCAGCTTTTTTTCTATGCAAGATCATGGTAGAGTGGGGATCAGGGAATTTGCCCTTTCCCCACTGTAATGCGATCTCAGAGTTGGCATACATAATTAGAAGGGGTGGGACTTTCCCCTTTTGTGTGTTATTCTATCAGCTAGTGATTAATCAATTGTATTTTTGATTCAGGGACATGCATCCCATACCTCTTAATCTCTTAGAGGAAGAAATCTGGAAAAAGGCATAAATAAATGTGGGACAAAGGCATAGGGACAGTTTTTATATATTGCTCTTACAAACATAGAACGTTGATGGAATAACAGGCTTTGCATTAGCATTAATTTTCTGAAGTCTGAAACTTAAATGTCTGTCACTATTTTCTAACTTCAGTCTTTAATGACATTCACACATGCATACATATACAAAAGTACATAAAAGAAATTGTAGCAGAACCTCAACAGCTCACATGGCAGGCAAAGGGAACTTCACATGAATTTACACCATTAGAAATCCACCCAAAAAATCAATGTGACCCTATTATTTTGTTTTCTTTTAAGCAGACACATGCACATCCATTGATTAGGTAATGCAAATGTTATTAACACCAAGTAAAGCTTAACACAGTTATATGGCATAGAAGTTCAACAACAACAGTGCCACAGCAGCAAACATTGACTAGTGTACTCTCCTGTCTTCTACCAAAGAGAAACGGCTCCCCTCATAAGCTGTTTAGTAACTTGTCAAGCATACAAAATACTCAGGAAGCTTCATTCTCATATCAGTCCAGGAACACAACATGTCAGCACAAAACATCTCTACATTTTTATAGGAAAAACAGTGAAGGTTAAATTCACAATTTCAGCTTTACATTCTGCTCAAAGCCTGTGCAAAAAGTTTCAGAGCTATTTTAATTAATATAAATTAGGGTTACCATACATTTATGGACCAGAAATTCTGCTCAAAATGTACAGGTAACCTCCTTTCACTTCACAATGTCTTAGAAATAAGATTTGACATATGACTGGGAGTGTGGCTAAACATCAACAAATGTTTTGTCAGAGCTAATTCAGGAACACACACACACACACACACACACACACACACACACACACACACACAAATATTTTATATATGCGTGTGTGTGTTTTATATATATATATATATATATATATATATATATATATATATATATATATATATATAAATTTATTTATTTATTGCAATGTGGGGCAAGTATCACTATACCCCCATACCACTCATCTCTAAATATACTGACTCCAAGGGCACACAACAGTGGGGTAAGGGAAAATATTCCACTGTTCTGCAATATTCCTGGTAACAACTGGAAGATTTTAATGAAATGGGAAATTGACAAAAAAGAAAGCTAATTATCATTTTGATGAAATAATTGACTCATAGCATGCATATCATTTGACTATGTGTTGTTTTTACCCCTCACGAAAAATAATGGTGGAAATAATGTAGTCCATTGATGCTTAATGGCAGTTTATTCTGTTTTTTTTAATTGCAATATGCATTAGCCATACTTTCTTTTTCTATGTTTTTCACTCATTATCTTATAATTAATATCTCTATTCCTCTTTGCATATGACAGATTCTAAACTTCCAGTCCTGTAAAGTCAAGCATTCACTCTAAATTGCCTTTCACTGGGTTATTAATCATACCAGTATTTACTGTACCACAAAATTCAGTCCGAATTTTCTTAGCCTTCATCTTTAATTTCATCCCTTTAGACATATTATTTTCTTAATAAATACTGACTGTGTCTTTCCCAGATCAAGGTTTCTGTCTTATACCTAAGCAGCTTAATCTTATAAAGACAGCAGCAGTTTAGAAAGGCATTATGGGAAAAATGAGTGTTTACATTTTCATTCTCATGCTTAGTGCACATAAATTATGCTTTTCATGTAAGAGCTACACATTCTCTATCTTTCCGGTAGTAGTTGTTTGGAGAATTATAGTTAACATTTTGAGATTACATTATGTACTGTCATTACAGAAGGAAACAGTTCATCTTTCTAGTCTTCTGCATTAGGTGCTAATTCCTCCCACTTTGTGTTATCTAGCCCCTTGCAAATGTCACATGACCTTTCGAAAGTTTTTGTGAATCTACAATGCACTGCTCACTTAAGAAAGCTGTTCTAGGAGTCTCATTTAAAAAAAAGCTTTCTGAGGCCTATGTTTAGAGTGATTATCCTCCAGTTACACTTCATAGCTGGTCCTCACTCTTGCCCTTGTGCCTCAGTTTCGTTCATTAAATTTTCATGTGAGGCATCTTTTGCAAATGTCATAACCTGCTGTCTCTCTCTCTCTTTCACATACATACACACATAGTGTCTAACGAATATAAAGTCAGTAATTCCACACACTGTTCATGCACCTTTCCTTCCATCCTCCTGATGAACTCTATAACATTCTTCTGGATATTTTCAAGTTGATTCACAACCTTTTCCTTGTATTGTTTGTAGATCTAAATACAATATTCTGGATGTGATTTTACCAGTGTGTGAAAGGGTAGGAATATAATCTCCATATACCAGGAGTCTATACCCTGCAGAATACAGCCTAGCACCCGGAGACTTTGTTCATACTGCTTTCTTACCTTGTGCATGATGGTCCAGACGTGGTCTGACAATCACTTTTAATCCTTTTCATGTGTTCTCTCTCTTAGCTTAGCATAGTCTAATATAGGACTTTTACACTGTTTTATGTATTAGTTCACTTATTAAGCAGGTAAGTGAACTGGTCATCGTGGACATTTTCCATCCATGACCTTGGCTTTGAAGGTAAGGGTAAATGCAATATACATGGGCAAATTAGATTAACCAACCAGAATATTTTTGGGGTGTAGGATGAAACTGGAATACCAGGAGAAAACCCATACAAATATAGAGAGAATATGCAAACTCCATGCAGGTAAGGCTTGAGCCCTGGACCCAGAAACTGTAACACAGATATCTTAACAACTGAGCCACTGTGCTGTCCAAACTATGTGTCCAAAATGCAGAAAATTTAACTTATCTGTACTTAGTCTTAGTTATTGACTGTCTGTCTACCCCCCTTCCTCAGAGGATTACCAGATCACATTCTGGCTCCTTCTTCCATCCAGTAATATAGCTCTTTTTGTCTGTATCATCTACTAATGAGTTCAGCCTGTTAGTTACCTTCTGACACATCGGAGACTAGTGTGTTGAATGGCAAGGGCCTCCTCACAGACTTGTGGTAGTTTACTTGTCATTGTCATCACCACTGAAAGGCCATCCAAACCATCACCTTCTGAGCTTTTTTCCACATAAGCTTATCCATTTCATAAGTTTATAATTTGCATCTAGCCCTGAGAAATTATTTAGTAGTCTTTAATGTAGTGCTAAGTCAAAGATTTTTCTGAAGTCCAGATAGACTATACCCACTGACACTCCCACATCCAGATCTGCTGTTACTTAGTCATACAACTGCAGGAAATCTTAAACTACATCAATTTTATATCTGCCAAAACTAGGAATGTGTTTGTAGAGTCTTGAAAAACTGTATTGTTTATAACAGGTAATTACATTAAATTATTTGCATGATTTATGTACAGAATCAAACCTCTCTTTCATAGAAAACTCTCAAATATATTAGTCCAAACATACAGTGCTGAGGTCATCATTCTTAATTCACCTTATCAGTTTTTAACCTTACCAGTCTTTTCCAGGGATTTAGAAACATTCCTAAGGGAATGTTACCAAGTTGCCTGACACTGTTCGAAGGTAATTAACAACTAAGATAAAGACAGAAACAGAGACAGAGACATTTAATTCCTCAGCTATCAAGTAATTAAAAATGCCACTTGAATAAACAGCAGTGCCAGCAAAGACAGACAGACCTCTCAGCTGTCCCCATTTTTGAGGAACATTCCTATTTTCAGGCCTGGGTTGTCCCTATTTTCAGTCTGGATTTACCCCTTCACAATTTTCTGAATCCTCCTCATCACGTGATTTTTTTGAAGCTGTCTTAGTGCACAGAAAATCACATTACACGATCAACATACTAGTGGCAACAATAATTTAAAGAAAGAGGACACACATCTTACAACTCCCATTTTCTGAAACAAAAATAAATGACCTTGTGTGTAGAATTCTGTGATACAGTTCATTAAAAAGTATACACATTTTACACTGTTTTTTTGAAAATGTGCTTATATTTTTCTATCATTTTTGTCACTGTTTCTTAAACTTGCTTTTGAGTAGTATCTGACATTCCTACTGGAAGCAGGAAGAGTTATATACCATTTGGTATTACCATTTTATGCTAATTAGATGTCCAGATTTTTAGGTGGATGATCCTATTTTTCAGGGGCCTTTGTTTGTATTTTTGATGCCTTTAGGTAGAGCAGTATGTCTATCACAAGCGTGGTCACTGACGGAGAAGCAGCAGTGTGCTTGCTGCACGCACATGAGTATGTTCATCCACACATGTGACCTCGCTGCGCTAGCAGAACTGATGTGAGGTGCAGCATGGGGCTCACTGTAAAGTCTGTAAAGTATATTAATGCAAATGGGGAGAAAATAGAAGTATGGGAATGTCAGAAAGGTGGAAGAGCAAGCATGAGAACATGCAAAAGGACAGAAAGAAGGAATGTGTGGAAGGGTGGAGGTGAAGGAAGGATATCTAATTATCTATCTATCTATCTATCTATCTATCTATGTATATTTATCTTTTTTTTTCTTTTGGGCAGCTGCCCATTTTTTTCAGGAAAGATTGATAGGGAAAAATATAAAAGGAAATAAGGGGATAGAAAGAAGGTACTGGTATGAAAAGAGGAGCACACAAGCAAACAAACAAACAAACAAAAAACATAAAACACAAAGGCAAACAGGGGAGGTGCAAACTACAAACAAGAGAGGGAGATAACACACAGGGAAGGGCAACACCAAGAATGGGGATAAGGCAGGGTCATGGCTCCTGATCCCATTGCCTTAGGCAGGAACCAGACAGAGTTCAGTCACCACTCTGACTGCCCTCCACCTGGGTCTTGCTCAGCTGGCACAGTGGGAAGTGCCAGGCAGTGGTGTGATTCTGCTAGCCACATGGAGAAGGTGTTCAGACAACCAATACAAGCATCCTGTGCCATTACCTCCTTTAGCTCCTACTGGGTAACAAAATATGACCTTCAGGTAGTATCTCAAGAGGGAACAACAATATACCTCTCAGGGGATCAATGGCCAGAGGTCACCAAGGCCACCTTCTTGTTATCTTCACCACATGACCTCCATTACCTGAAAGAGAGGCAGGTCTGGAGGTAGATAGTCAGCTAGAAGGAGAAGGCAGGACAGGTTGATGGAGCAGGATTACTGCCCTTCCACAGCCACAGCTGTGGCTGACACTTCATAAAATAGTAACATAAAAAGAAGAGAAATAAAAAAAAAAAACAAGCATCAAATAAAAATATGAAAGAAGAATAGTACAAAAATGAGAGATAGAGAAAGAGAGAGGAGAATACTATCATTCAGCATTATGGCTACGTGCAGGTGGACTAAACAGTTGCTAGGTATGCTATTATGCCAGAGTCCATAACCTGGACTAGTTATAGAATGTCATATGTTCTTTTCAGAAGAGGTACATGCAGCAATGCCATAACGTACTACAAGTCAGCTGGGTGGGGTGGTGGCACTAACATTTATACAGTGGTATGGGCAATAACAGGCCATGGAAGGTGTACGTGGATGTTCCAATTTGAATATGTCATGTGAGACAGGGATAAAGACAAGCCATATGGACATGGGTAGTGTTGCTAATTGCAAAGGCCAACAGCCATACCATGCCAGTATGTTGTACCAAAAGCAGGCAAGAAAGTGGTGGTAACGCAAGCAGCTGTTCGGATATGTCGAGCAGCCATTGTAATCTATGCTGATGTAGTATGAGATGCTATGGGGCACAGCTGTTGTTGTAATTTTTGAATGTCATGGGTATGCAATTTGGAAGTGGCATATACATGGGCATTGAGCGGGCTAATGTCCTGGCAGTATGATGAGATGTGCACTCTCTGTACCAAAGTATCTCCTGTTCTGTGGCAACATCCATAGTGTGGTAATGAGACAACAGGTCTCATGTCTGGCACCATGTGGCTGTGGGCATGCAGTACGGGCATGCTGTGCCAAGCATATATCTGCAAATGTGTGGATCCCGTGAGTATGCCTTTTGTGCATGTGGATTATCATGCCACTCTCTCTCTCTCTCTGTATATATATATATATATATATATATATATATACACACACACACACACTGAGAAAGAAAGAGAAAGAAATTGTGTTAGGAAGCATGTAGTGATATCATATATAGATGCTGCAGTTACTACTACACAGTTCTAGCAGTGGGTTATACAATACTGGTATGATATGCAGAATGTATCTATATGATTATAGTAGTCATATGCACCTCTGCATCTTGGGAGATGTCCAGTTCTCCTCTGATACAGGAGTTTGTTCTCCTCCATCTACTCTGGAGATGAAAAACAGTAACAACAGACACAAGCATTGTGAATTATATGTTCCCCAAGAGCCCTTTTACTGTATGTGAACTAGTAGTGCAATTACCTGTCCTGCATGCTTACTGTCTATCTCAGGAGCACACTTTCTCTCTCTGACCCCTTCTTCCCATTGGCATAGAAGGTCAAAATGGCACACCTCTTCTGGTCACTGTAGTGGTGCCTGTTCAACCCACCAGAGCAGTAGATGTCAGTAACACCAGTCATCACCCTGACAAGATTGTGCCAGGCATTCATTTTATAGAGAAGACCCTGTTAAGTGTTCTCCAGCAGGTATTACCAGTGGTCTGTATACATCAGGAAAATAAAAAAAAAACTGAGAAAACTAATAATCTCATGATATCAAAACTAGCCCTAAGTGGAGACATCCACCCCAACCCTGGCCCTACCATCTCCAACCCCAGTCCTCATAATCAGACTAGAAACCACAACTTCTCCCATATTACAGCCAATAGAAACCCAAGTGACTTCCTTCTACTAAGCCTAAATACTAGAAGTATATCCAACAAAGTCCATGAACTCCATGCTACCATAGACTTGTACTCCCCAGATATAGTCATCCTGACAGAAACCTGGCTAAAACCTCACATTACCAGTGAGCAGATACTCCCTACAGGTTACGGCATACTAAGAGTAGACCGGCTAAACAAAAAAGGAGGTGGTGTAGCTATAATATTTAAACAGCATCTAAACATCCAGATCTTAAAATCATCAGCTCCACAAATAGGCAATGAAGAAATAATATATACCAACCTCAAAATTAACCAAAACAAAACCATCAACATAATTGGATGCTACTTCCCACCTGGCCAAAACATCCCTCCACTAGAAAACCTCCTCAGCTGGTCTACCCACCATCTCCCCCAAGAAACTATCATCTTAGGTGATTTCAATATTGACTAGCAATCCTGTTCTGGCAACAATCCAACCCATCATGTACACCTTCATGGCTTCATCCAACTAGTCCAGTCACCAACCAGGATAAATAAAAACTCCAGCAAGCACACTACCCTGGATTGGATGCTAGTCAGTAAGAGCCCCCAGTCATATATAACAGGCTGCTTATCAGATAGCCTCAGTGATCACTCCCCAACATTCCTACTCAAAAAATACCTATACCAAGCTAAACCTGTCATCTACCGTTAAATACGTAAAAAACTAAACTTTAACCCACTCACATTCGTCTCATCCCTCAAAGAATGTAACTGGCATCCTCTAAAGTACCTCAATCTAGATGACGCAGTTGAATTTTTTAATACTACCTTCCTGAACATCCTTAATTACCATGCCCCCATAAGATTTTCCAGAACCAAAGCACAACCCTCCCCATGGCTACAGAAAACCACTAAGTCAGAAATGGAAAACAGGGATAAAGCCTGGGAGCACTGGCGCAAAACCAAACCCCCCTCAGCTGGACAGAAATTCCTAGAACTACGCAACAGAGTCAAAAAGCTAATAAAACAGGACAAATTCCAATACTACCAGTCTGCCCTAGACTCCTCACAACACAGCCCCAAACAATTCTGGTCCTCCATAAACTCCATCCTCCACCCAGGTAAAGTCAATTACGCCTCCTCCTAACATCCCTCACTCCTCAGAAAATATTGCTACCTCATTCAACACACACTTCACCCAAACCATACTATCACTAGCTAAACAACACAATCCCCCTCCCCTCCAACCCACACCTTCAACTAGTAATCTCCCCACTGCCTTCTCTTTTTCTCCTGTACCTACCTCCAACATAAAAAAACTCTGAACTAAACTTAAACCCACCAAATTAGCAGCAGACAACCTCCCAAGTGAATACCTACAAATCGCAGCTGATGCTCTGGCCTACCCAGTATCCATCTTGATTAACCGATCTCTGTCAGAAAGTTACATTCCCACACTGTGGAAATTATCACATATAATTCCCCTCCACAAAGGCGGACCCTCCGCAGAACTAACCAATTACCGCCCCATAGCTATTCTCTCTCCACTCTCCAAAATACTAGAGAAATGCATACACTCTCAGGTCTCAGACTAACTACTTACTAACAACCTCCTTTCCAGTACTCAGCATGGTTTCCGACCAAACCATAGCACCACCACTGCCTTACTCTCCTTTACTAACACTATCCTTCAGCATAAAAACAATGGCTATCTCTCCTCTGCTACTTTCCTAGACCTATCTAAAGCATTTGGCATGGTCCCACACAAACAACTTATCTCTGTCCTCAATAACCTATCCTTCTCACAATCAGTCACTAACTGGTTTCAGAGTTACCTGTCTGACCGCCAACAATCCGTTGTATGGCAGAATGACATATCTCCCCAACTACCTGTCTCTATAGGGGTTCCCCAAGGATCCATCCTTGGACCCCTACTCTTCTCTGTTTACACCAATAATCTAGCCTCAGCCACCAAACATGGCACACTCATACAATACGTAGATGACTCAACCATCATCTACTCAGCCCAGTCCCTACCCAAACTGCAAAAAGTCACACAGGAAGCCTTTTCCTCTGTTGAAACATGGTTATCCAATGCCCAATTAATACTCAACCGAAACAAAACTAAACTACTCATCTTCCAACCCACCAAAAATACTCAAAACAACTCTCACTTTAACATCACAGCAAAAGACAACACCACTATATACCCAACTGAACACACCAAATTGCTAGGAGTGGATACAGACAATAAACTAAAATTTGACATTCACATATCCATGACCATAAAAAAAGTCCACAAAAAACTAGGAGCGTTATACAGAAATAAGCAATTTCTCACCAAAGCAGCAAAGATTTCAGTAGCAAATTCCCACCTTACCTCCACCCTACTTTATGCCTCTCCAATATATACCAACCTAAGGCAATGTGATCTAAACAAGCTAGAGACCTGCTACAACAAAATCACCAAATTCGCCACAGGGGCATCCTACCGTAGTCTCCACTGTCTCTCACTTGCTAAACTGGGCTGGCTTGAACTCCGTCACCTCCTTCAGTGGTATCAACTCTCACTCACCCACAAACTAGTAAACCATCCACTAAATGTCCCATCCCTCCAGAATCTACTCCAACCCTATCGCACCACCAGACCACTAAGATCCAGCAACAAAAATCACTTGCAGATCACTAAAGCCAATAACTCTGCTGGTGAAGCACTATTCTCTTGCGCCATAGCCAAATTATGGAACTCACTCCCACCCACAATTACCTCCGTACCATCATGCAGCCACTTCAAAACTTTACTAAAAGCGCACCTAAAAACATGCTGGTTATGCCCTTGCAATTCCCACTCTAATATCATCCACCCCATCCAACCACTACCTTTCTCTCCACTCGACTAACTGCCTTGATTATAGCAAGCTCAGATGCTCATAAGCCTAGTACTTATTATACAGCAGGAACTTCTCATTGTAACATTTGTTAATGTCTGTTATGTACTTCACAGATAAAGATTCTAGTTGTCTACTGATGTACTATGTTCTTCATCTGTAAATATGTTGTAAGTAATTGCTATGTTAAATTGTTAATCGCTATGTAATCCAATGTAACTACTGTCGGTTTATTTTACTGTGGAGCTTTTCTCCCTGGGCCTCCGCTGAAAATGGACCTACGTCCAATGGGACACTCCCGGTCAACAAATTTAAATAAATAAATAAAATAATAATAAATAAATATGCTGCTCTCTTTAGAGCACCAGTAGGGAGCCCTGCCACTCTCAGTGCTTTCAGAAGTCATAGGCATGTATCATGTACAGTCCAGCATGATACAGCAGCTCTCCCATATCCATGTATGTTGGCACTACTGACATCTGGCATACAACTTTGGGCATCTTGTTAGTGCCACCTGAAATGGCATCACATAAATATACATGATGTGTCACTATGGTGTAAGAGGGTGTGAGCTATACCACATAAGAAGTGTAACAGCAGTAAAGAGCCTTTATATAAGTTTCCATTTCTTTACTTTAGTGCCTCTCCAGACCATAATAATAACATATGTTTTTCCATGTCTTTGCCCAGGATTATAGATCCACCCATGCATGTACATTGCACCTTGCAGGTGCTCAAGTAAGTACGTGATGTTGAACAAGGCTTGTATTACAACCTTGGTCATGTATGAATTGTGGAAAAATTACATTTCAGAGACATTTTGTCTAAATAGGCTCATTAGCATAATGACTACATCAGGAGCCCTGAAACTTGATGACAAAGACAGCCATGCCCATATGTTTGCATTTTGTGACACAGAATTTTGTTTCAGAGCTACTTGTGAAGTGACTTCATAGGTCTGAGAACTTAAATCTCTGTCATTTACATGCAATTTAAGTGAAATAAGTGATTGTGGTTCCAACAGGTTAGGGCATAGTACAAGTGTTCTTGTAATGCATATTTGTTTTCAAATAATCATTTTGATTCCATCTAATCACTGACTAGTTAACCTTTTAGTCATGAAACTTCTAATAATAAATGTATGAAGAATACTAGTAAATACCATTGACAAATTGACAAATAATGGCAAATAGCACCACGCTGAACTAAATAGCTTCACTAACTGTATCATCAAAATGCATATATTAATAAATGTTGCTCCCAGCAATGCATAGCCATGTTTTAAAGATTGAAAGATTTACAGACATTTATATCCATCTTAATAATTTGCAAAATAAGCAACTCAAACGCCTTATCGATAATACTATTAAGGATGATAGCCTGTAATTACAAGGTTCCTCTGTCTTACCACTCTTAAATCTAGGAAATACCCCAGCAGTTTCCTAAACAGTCGACACATACTGAACTTTAAGAGTCCAATGAAATAGGTATGATAATGGAAACTCAGCAACCATTTATAGTGCCATATAAAAGCACTAGGTATCTTAACAGGCTCCATCATCCAGTTTTCTTAATCCTTTTCAAAAGACTGATAAATATCTCACAGTTTCAAAATTTGACAGACATCCGTATGGTTTGATACATTTGGGATGTTAAACTCAATATTACTAGTCCTATGCCTTTCTGCATTAATGTTGTCCTTTGTTGACTCAAAGATGCATTTATAAATACAATGCACAATTGTGAACTAAAACAAGATTGACATATAGCAGCATGCAGTTGCTTATATGCACAATATATAAACAATGGTGCAGTGTGTTATTGGAGTTAGTCATATGTTTGTGAATCACATACATGACTAAAGTGCTTCAGGGATGGAGTACAGTGGAAAGGGTAGTGTACAGAAATAAGAGTGAAAATACACATAGTGATACAGGCAGCACCTATAGATGATAAACATATACAAGTCAAGGCAGAGTTTGCATGTAGACCCTGTCGACTAAACATCATATAAATGCAACAACTAGCAGTGTCCCTGTGGTACAGTAACCCTCAAGATCTGTCATGTGACACTGTACATAATGCAATGTGCACAGTGATGGCACCCAGAGCAATAGTTTAATGAACAGTAAGTAGGACATCTCCACTGTGATCCATTGATAAATACATGTGACAACACATGTATCGAACAGCTTATAAATATATTTCCAGACATGACTGAACTCTATACAGTAAGAAAAAATGTATCACTGTAAATGGTTTACCACAATGTCCAGGAGTGTTGCACCTCATCTGTACACTGACCTATTGCTGTGGTTGGTAGTGGTGAATTCTTGTAAGACCCCAGAAAAATGTTGCTTTACAAAACACTGCCTACACTTATGTAGGGCCCAGAGTACCCACACCACATGGATCAGGGATGTTGTGTATTGCCCACATCTGAAGCACAATTAGCATTGTAGAGGATGAACATGCAGAACTTCCCATGTGAGCCATAATACTGCATACCATCCTCCTGGAGGTCTCAGAGGTCACTCAGCAGTTGCTGTTGTGGACTCCCAGAACTGATTGGACTTATAGCTGTCAATTATGTACTCTTTGTCTGGCACGGCAGTCCCTGTGCCTCTATGAACCTTGTAGCTGTACAAATATTGCACATCATTTGAACCATTGTTATTTTTTTAATCTTGATCAGCAAGCTGATAACTGTAAAAAATGGCAGTTGTACAAAATAGTTGGTGAGCTGTATGGAAAAGATGCATTACACTAATAACAAGCACATCATTGCAATGATTGTGCATGTGCATGCACATGTAGTCAAGGGTATTTTATCATTTGTGTATTGCTCTATGATTAAAAGACTTTGGTGCATATGCTGCCATAGTGCAAATTTGCCATTGCTTGAGACCACTGATTGTTGATGTATGATTATTCATTGGAGAGAATTACAATGTTTGTGCAACTACAGGGTTCATAGAAGCACTGGGGCTGTTTTAACAGAGAAAGAATGCATTATTATCAGCTATATGGCCAATCAGTTCTGAGAATCCACATATGTTAGCCTCTCGACCATATCCATCATCAAAACTGAAAAGAAAAGTTATTTTGCATACCACGTCTATTTTTGTGAGTGTCTTGGACTTCTCTCTTGTCATGTCTATGTTGTAATGATTGACCAAAATGTAAAGATAGCTTTAAAATGCAAGGGACAGAGATGTCAAATGCCCTGTGGACAGACCGTAACTTTGTGATAGTTAGTAGGGGAAACCAGGAATTGAGGGTGTACACATGAGCTGAGGTTGTATTGAATGTTAACAGTGTTGGTGGTCTTGGCCAACTCAGTACTGAGTCTTGCAGGAGGATTAATGATTTGAAAGTTCATATATGGAGAAAGGTACAAGACAGCCTTCTGCTGCAGGAGAGTGGGAGGATACCACAAACCAAATACATCTCACAGAGGATGACAAACTGATTATTATCACCTTTGGTCCACAATATAGCTGGAGGTGTTGATGCTGGTTCACCTTAGAAAGCAGGTGGAGGTTTTTTTTCTTTTCAAGTTTTATTTATTTTTTATTTATTTACATTTGTTTACTGGGAAAGTTCAATTGGAACACAGGTCCTTTTTCAGAGGAGGCCCGGGGAGAAAAGATCCAGTATTAGAATTACAAACATTGCAAAAGTTAACAAATATGTGAGAAATAATGAAAATATTTACAAAAACAGTTACATACTGATGGTCAATACAATTCTCTAGAGGTAAACATTTACATCATGCATAATACATAATGCATACAATTTAAGTGAGAGAGGGATTAGTTTTGTGTATTTGTTTTTATATACATTCAGCATATGGCTTCATTGCTCATGTACAGACTTTGCTGCACAACCTTCATCAACATATACAGATAATGCACAACCATATTCATGCAGCCTCTGACTTCTATAGCAGGTGTGTCAATGCAGATTATTACATATGATCTTGGGTTGTGGGAAGAAAATTACTGATAATGAGATATGCAGTTAGATGTGAGGTCACTGATAGTATATCTATTTTGCAATTATGAGCAAAGAAATAGATTTTCTTCATCTGAAAACATACACCTCACCCATAATCTTTTCATCTGGACTAATAAAATATGTCTGACACAGAAGGTTTAAACCGTGTAAATTTATATATGCAATATGTGGGCATTGCAAAGTTAATTGTCTGTACCGGCATCCATGTTTTAACTATGAAGAATTTACCGTATTTTGCATAGATGACAAACAGGTGATCAGGCTGAAGTCACTTATATAACACGGTGTACTTCAACAGATGAATTGATGGTGGAATGTCACAGGACAGCTTCTACGGCGTCACTCTGTATCCACCAATGAAGTACTAAAACTGCTGATCTGTTGATGCACTGGAACTGTCAATCTGTTAAACTCATGAAAATTTAAAGCCTTTATGAAAAATTAACTGTTGGTAATGGATAAAAAAAGGTTGTGGTCAGTGGACTAGACTCACTGCCAGTGGGCTAGGCTTACCACTGTAAAATATTATTATCAGCAGACTAGACAGACACTGTACTACTGTATCCATTAATATTTATTTGTATTAGTACAAATTCTTGCCAAACAGTTAATACTGTCAGAGTTATTTCAATTCTATTATAACACAGCTAGACACATATAACTACCGACTGATGTACACTCAGTCCAAAGACGTTACTAAAGAGTGAAAAATACTGTTCAGTTTATATACTCTTTTAAATGTCAAACAATGTTATTTTTAATGTCCTTCTGACTTGTTCTTCTGGTTTCTGTTTGTGTCATGAAAAAGTTCATTGGTTATTTCTAGCCTGGACAGTTTCTGTTGAAATGACTAATATTATTTTTGTTTTATGTCCTTCTTTGGTTATTTTCTTCGTTGCTGTATCTGAAGACTTCACAAAAAGTCTCTCCACGTCATCTTTGAGTCACTTGAAGTGTCTGCATTTTATTTAATTTATTTCTGCATCTGAAAGCTCACAGAAAGTCAACGTCCTTTTTTCTATAACAGGATGCCATTTACAGTAAGCCCACAGCTATATGTTATTAATATCTAAGCTGAACATTTACAAGAAATCTTTTTAATAAAAGGTCACTTAACTGTTCTTTTACTGCACACACAGTATAATTTTGGGGAAAAGCATTTTAATTTATACAATCTCTATCACTAGCTACCCTGAAGACCATTACTTTAAAGCAACCACCTTATAATCTATATAGACCAGTTCAGCAAAGGACTGGCTGTTTTGATAAATATAGTAAAACCTGGCAAATGAAACACATCACAGATAGCACCCTTACCTTCCCATTAATGATTGTTTTTTTTCCTGCAAGCTGGACTTAGCTGGGGGCAGTCTCACTTTGTCCTCACTCTGCTCCCCTACCCTACCCCAAATTCCCACACACCCTACACCGCCTACATTTATATATCTCAATCTCCACACCCTCTAGCACTTCAGCCAATAACATCAGTCCAAAATCCCACCTATCAAACGCTACATTACCATAACTCACACTCACAAGAAATTTACTTTTTACTACCTTACTCTTACACCTTCTTCTCTACTTTCACTCACCTACAACATATCCTCATCTCTTCACAGCACTCTTTTCCACTATAGAATCTACCTTCAAATATATACTTTTCACATATGCTGCTCCTCCTCTCTCTATCTCCCCTAACCTATCTAACCTTTCCCCCAGTCTCATTCTTATAAACTTCACACTTTTACCACCCACTACTCCATTCAGTCCATTTCACTCCAGCTCTTCCTATGACCACCCCACCATAAACCCTTCACAATATCCCACTCCATTTTTCTTCAAAAACACAAAATATTACCACTCTAAAGCCTACAAGTAAAAATAAAATACAAAGACAAGCACCTAAACTATATCCACACCCCACTAGAAATATGCCTGCTAGCCACATCTAAACCCTCTACTAGCACACATTCTAATACAAAAATATCCTCACAATGAATCTACCACATAAATATCTGAAGTATATGTAACAAAATATGGAAGCTCCATGCATGGATACACCAGCAATCCTTAGATGTACTTTGTATAACTGAAACATCACTGAAATATAACATTAAAGATGAAGAAATCCTTCCACCTAGGCACAATATCATAACAGCAGACAGACAACGTTAAAAAGGAAGTTGAGCTGCTGTCATTTACAAAAATAATTGACAGCTCACCCCCTCCCCACTCACCCCTTAACATTTAACAATGCAGAAATCATCAGCACATGTGTCAAATTAAATCCCCATAAAGCCATACCATAACTATTGTATATATCCCTCCTGAAAATAATAGCATCACTGCAGAAGACTTTCTATCCTGGATCACTACCAATATCCCACATGAAAAAATAATAGTAGGAGATGTCAACATTGATTGGCTCTCCATCAACAGTGACTCCTCAAAGAATGCCATAAACTATTTGGCCTCATCAAAATATTACCTCCCCTACCCACTACTCTAAAAACTCTGATAAAGGATTTATAATTGACTGGATATTTACATCCTCAACCAATAACATTAGCTCCTCAGTCTCTCTTTTCAATGCATTAAGTGACTACTTTCCCACATTCATCATCACAGCCTAACACCGAACTCCAAAATCCCACAGTATACATGATTTATGTAACCTATCCCACTTTAAAATAGAGATACTCATACACAATCTACATCAATACAACTGGTAAAATCTAAAGTATCTCCCTCTTGATTATGTTCTCCTAAAATTTAATAAAACTTTTCTTAGCATCCTAAACAGCATGGCCCCCCTCAGAACAAAAGTACTAAAACCTCACCAGCATCCTAGTTAACCAAAGGTACTAAACAGCTAATGAAACATAGGGACAAAGCTTGGAAAACCTGGATCAATAGTAAAATCCAAACCAGCCTTCAAGCCTATAAACAAATTATAAATCTCAGAAAATACCCCATAAAAGCAGACAAAAACAAACTACTTCACTAACCTCCAAACCAAAAAATCTACACAATCCAAAAGCCTTCTGGTCTTCCACAAACTAATTTGTTACACAAGGTCAGGTTACTCATCCTGACCCCCCCCAAACAAAAATGACCAACAGTACCCCTGCTTTCTTCAGTACCCATTTAATAAACTCAGAAGAATCCCTGCTCAAACAACATACTTCACACCCTACCATCTAACACCCATAGCAACAAAAACCTTTACACCTCCTCTCTGCAACCTGTTCTCACTTCCACCATTAAAAAACTCATCTCCAAACTAAAAACCACTGCTTTAGGTCCTGATAATTAATTCCTAAAACTATTAGCAAACCAATAACTTTTCTATTATCTATACTCATAAAGTGCTCAATCACAAGAGACTTACATATCGCTACTATGGAAAAAATGCTTCATTCTACCCTTACATAAAAGTGGAAATTGCACTGAATTAAGTGACTACTGCCTGAATGTAATTCTATCCCCCTTATCTAAATACAGAATCATGTATTCAATTCCAACTCAGTCATTATTTTACCAAAAATAACCTCCTCTCCCCATTACAGCATGATTTTTGTCCCCACTATAGCACCACAAGAGCCCTCCTACATTTACTAATACAAAACTTCACCTCACCTGAGCCACTTCTATTTAAACATGCTTTTGTTTTAGTAGTCCTTTATACTTTCCACTATAGTTGTAGGCTTTCAAGTTTTCTTTTTTTTCTGATCATATTCTTTGTATTCTTTATTTTACTTTTTTACACTTTCCATTTCAACTTAACTTTTGTCCACATATGGTTTTATTTTGATGCCTGCTCCATTTCTAAAGGCTTATGCTCACCTATGCAAAAATGTCAGCTTAGACTTTATTCATGGTTTAAAATCACTCTTCTAGGATCTGATGAAGTCAGCAAATACATGTGCAATCTTACAATCACTGAACCATACTTCTAGTTAATTTCAGACAGGCCCACACCCTCTTCAGACTGTAGGATATACAATTTTGGCAAACACTTGTTCTTATTTATCATTTGATAGGCATGAAGCTGTTTTCTTGTTTTCCTATCAAGCTAATCTTGTTATTTTTGAGACTAGGAGATTATCCCAAAGCTGTAAATTAAAACAGAAAGTGCAAGTTGATGTATAACTTGAACTTTATTCCTAGATGTCAAAACAGTTTTCAGTATTAGTTTCAGTCTTCTATAATATCCATTACTAAAGTTTTTCTCATTTGTTCATGCCGAATTGCAGTTCCTTCACCTATTCCCAAATATTTGTGTACCCCCTCTTGTTCCATTCTTTAATATCACATTCCACCCCAAGTTCTAAATTTTCTTGCTGCAAATGCTTTCACACATATGTTGAACCCATATGACATTCTTATGACATCTGAAAAGATTTTAATGACTTGTAGCTGTACTTGCAGATGTTTATCAGATGAGATATACAGCCTTAAATCATCCACAAAATAAAGATGAGATATATTTTGAGAGCATGGTTTTCTTGGAATCAGACTGGAGAGATGCCCTAGGCAACTAAATAAACAGTTTAACGGACTGAGGGTAATGCAAAACAAGGAATCAACAATATTTCATGTTGAATTCTCATACCCTGGATAGTAAGTTGCCATTTTTGTGGTTCAAATGGAAATTTTCATAGTAATTGAAATAAATATTGTATAATTCAGAAGTGCAGAATACTATCAAATGTTTTTTTTGTAATCTATCCATGCCATACTGAGATTCCTGCTTTTACAGGTCTTCATTATGGCTTTATGTTGCAAACAATGATCCTTATAGTTCTATGCAAATCGCTTTTATTCCCCTTATGTTTTAATGGCATGATTATATTTTTGTCTCAATGACTGTATACTCTGTCTATGTATATTCCTGTATATAGCTTGTATATTGATGGGAGGCAAGTTTTTGATCAATAGGTCTTAGCGTGGTCTGTAGCTTCCCTTTTAAGTATGAGAATGGTTTCCCCATTGTTAATCAAGCTGTTGTCACTCTGTTTTTACTCAAAGTTGAGTATGTCATCTGGACCTGGAGTTTTCCAGTTTGGAAACTTTCTTAACTTTATCTGTATCTCAGTAGCACTGACTTAATTCCATTACATAACCTCTGTCTCAGAATTTCTTCTTTTTTTTCCCTTTTTTAGGTTCATAGGTTCATAGGTTCATACTAGGCTATCTGCCCTAGGGCATTTATAAGCCTAGCCAGAGTGTGTATGGCTTTCGCCACCCATTTTAAATTAATTTTGCTATGCCCTTTTTCGAGGTTAGTATACTGCGCTTCTGTCTAACAGTGACACAGAAGTGATACCCGGGGTAAACCTACGATCTCCCATCCACTCATCAAGATTCCTCTTGAAGAGAGTCAATGAGGGACTCTGCCTAACCTGGACTGGGATTTTATTCCAGAGTGAAGGGAGCCTCTGGGTTATGAATCTGTCCCTCCAGCATGTCCTATTTATTTCAGTGCTGAGGTTTAAGTCCCTTGAGCGCGTAGCTCGATGGGATTTGGATTTTCTGAGGTGCAGCATGTCCATTAATTCCGGATTGGACATGGCTTTATAAGTCAGGCACAGATCGCCTCTGAGCAGGCGGTATGCCACTGAGTAGAGCTGGAGTTTCTTTAACCGGGCAGCATACGGCATCTGTTTGAGCCCCTTGATCCTCTTGGTGAGGTACTTTTGGGGTCTTTCCAGTTGCTGCAGGTGTCTGGTAAGGTACATCCCAAAAGGGGCATTGTACTCAATTATGGGCCTGATGAGGGATGAGTAAAGAGGCACGATGACCTCCCCTGATCTAGATGTGAATCCCTTCATGATTAGGTGGGCTATATAAAATGTTTTTCTAACCACTTTGGCCACGTGGTTGTCAAATGAGAGATTGCTATCAACTTGGGTCCCAAGGTCCCTAATTACTTCTTCTGTACTTAATGGATTACCACCTATGTGGTAATTTGTGGGCACTTTGTTTTTGCCAAAGGGGATGACTATACACTTTTTGGCGTTTAGCTTGAGGCCATGGCTCTGGCACCAGTTGTCTGTTTCTATGAGGCCCTTTTGGAGGATGCTTGTGTCAGCTGGAGAGTCTATTATGATGCCCAGTTTGCAGTCATCTGTGAACTTGGTCAGCCACAGTCCTTCCATGTTGGCCTGTACCTCCGAGAAATATATACCGAACAAGAGAGGTCCCAAGACTGAGCCTTGTGGGATGCCACTTGTAACTGGTTTGAAGTCTGACATGGCTCTAGCTATTCTAACCATGTGGGTTCTGTCCTTGAGCCAGTTTGCAACCCATCTAGTGACATAGGGGTTTATATTTAAGCTGGTGAGCTTATCTATAATGCCCGAGTGGGGTATTGTATCGAAGGCTTTTGCGAGGTCCAGGTAGGCTGTGTGGACCACCTTCCCCTTGTCAGTGGCCTTGGTGACTGTTTCAAAGAAATTGACCAGGTTTAAGAGGCAGGATCTGCCCTTAACAAAGCCGAACTGGGTAGGATCCAGTGTCTGTAGGTCCCCAATATCTTTATTTATAAGGTCCATGATGATCCTTTCCATAGCTTTGCAGACCAAGCTAGTGAGACTTATGGGGCGATAGTTTCCAGGATCCGTTGAGGCACCACCTTTGTGGAGAGGGACCACTGTTGCTGTACGCCACTCTTTGGGTACATATCCTGTAGTAAGGCTGAGATTGAACAGTAGTTTTAGGTTTGGGTTTAGCTCTTCTTGGAGTTCATGTAGGACGCAGCCCGGGACACCGAATGGTCCCATTGATGCTGTGTTTCTTGCTTTGGAGAGGGCAGCTCTTACCTGAGCATCTGAGATGTCAGGGGGGCAGCACTCTGCTGGGATAGATATTAGCCCTTTTGGTGGGGAGGGGAGAAGTTTGCGCTGAACCTGTCAGCTAGGATGTTGGCAATGTCTGTGGGTTCGGTGTATTTTTTGTCATTTTGGACTAATTCTGAGCATATCTGGGAATTCCCACCCAGGTTCCTAACATAACTAAAGAAAGCCTTGTGATTATCCTTAGTGTCCTGTGCAATTTTTCTCTCGAAGCTGGCCTTAGACGATTTTATGAGTGCCCGTAGTTTTTTGCTAATACTGATCAGAGATGCCTTCCCTTTTTGGAATTTTGCTCTGTCATGTAGTAGCTTCCTCCTTCTATTGTATAGTTTGTTTATGGCTGAGGTCCACCAGACAGGACGTCTGCCTTTGGAGGATTGGGTCTTGGTTTTATTTGGGATTGCATGATCCATGCATTCCTGAAGGTGTTCATAGAATGCGTTTATAAAGGATTTTGTGGTCTGGGCCGTATTATCCAGAGGCCCGGGGGCTTTGAAGGATTCCACCTCGGTTTTGAGGAGTGTGAAATTTGCTTTAGAGAAGTTTTTCACTGTGGTTTTCTGGGCATGGGGTGGGGTCGGGATGTGAATATCCAGTGAGATTAGTTTATGGTCTGATCTTACCAGTGAGGGATACACTTCTGGTCTGGAGCATAGAGTCCCCATGTTGGTGATGATCAGGTCCAGTATGTTTTCCCTCTTGTGGGAGTGGTAACAAGTTGTTCCATAGCATTTGAGTTTATAAATTCTAGGAACCTTTGGGCTAGGGTGTTGGAGCTAGAGTAATGCTCCCAGTCTATGGTTGGGTAGTTGAAGTCACCCAATATAATGGTGTTTGGAGAGACCTTCATATTTTCCAGTGTTCTCAGGAAGGCCGAGTGGGGTTCCTGGGTTTGGGAGGGTGGTCTGTAGCAGGCTATAAACTGGAAGGCAGTTTTACCCACTGTTAGTTGCACATGGATAGTCTCTGATGCTTCGTGCTGTGCCACCAACCTGGAGGTGTGGGTATCTTTGACTAATATTGATACTCCATCCTTTTGTGGTTCGGTCCAAGTTTTGGGGCCGAAAAGCATGGTATGAGGTATAACCTGGTAGTGCTGGGGTGCTCTCGAGAGCCTTGAACCAGGTTTCTGTTACTGCACAGATATTGATGTTCTCCATGCTAAGGAGAGTTTCGAAAAGTGCATCTTGAGGTTTAGACTTCTGGCGTTGAGTAGCATTACTCTTAGTTTCTTATCCCTTGTGATACCTATGGAGGTGGGTTTGTCTTTTGAGCCTTGCCTAAAAAAGGCACTATGGGGGTAGCAAGAGCCTTTGCCAATATCCGAAAGCCCAGGGGTGACAGCTGCAAGCCGTCCCTAGCGAAGCATCGTGGCTTGTCGAGCATGTCATCCCAGGCTGACAGGCATTGGATCCCCTTTGAATGACACCAATACTTAAGCCAATTGTTGAAATTGATAATCTTGTCTTCAAACTGTGGCATCATTCTTTTGTAGTTTAATCATTTAGTTTCCTTGTTATGTTAACTGGGTCCTCATAGGTATTTCTCTAGAATCCATTCATTTCTTCTTTTCTTGATGGTGTCTCAGTTATTGTGTTCTTTATTAGCTCCCTGTAGAACTTCACTGGGGCATGACTAAACTGCTTTTTTTGTATCCTTTATTTATATTTTTCAGTGTACCTCCTGAGTTTTTTAGACCAACATCTTTAGGTAGCCTGTTGCCTAGACTGTTTGAGGTTGCTGCCATTGACACAGATTTATTATGAATGTTTGCATCATCACTGGTCAAGATGCAAAGTAGTGTATCCATAATATTAAAAGATCCACATTCAAAGATTTTAGTACACGGTATCAGATGGTCACAAACTGGCAGCATACCTTACCCTAGGTTACGTTCACACACATCTGTATGTCATCTAACAATTTACAGAGTGGGATTCATGCAAGTTTGCACATACAGGTGCATCAGCAAAGTCAGGTTTCTGGATTACAATATATGTGGCATCCACAGTGTCAACTATAGCTGGCAGGTGACAAGTTGTATGGAATCCATGCATTGTTGGTGTCTGCTATTTCTCTGTCTATGATTTTTAAGTAAGGCCATCTTGGATTGGAAGGGGCCTATCTGCACTTTTGTGAGAGAATTGTGCTGATTGGGAACTGTCTGGTAAAGGATGGCCAGTCTAGGGCTTGGAATAACTATCCTCATTGGTCCTTTTGAATCTTTTTTAAATAGTTTTTTCAGTTTAACTTCTGTTATTTAGGCCCTTTATTTGAGCAGGTTTCTGCTTGTTTGTACCGAGCTACCAGCCACAACTCTGAGCTGAGATACTAGATGACTAGAGGCTTCTGAGCTTCCAAAAAACATATGTCGTATGTTTTTTTTTTCTTATTTATATTATTTATTGCACTTTTGTTATTTCCTACCACCTACTTTTATGCTATATTTATTTACTGTGTACTAAACTACACTGTTGTGCTGCAATTGTCTGCTTTATTGTGCCTGTTAAATCTAATTTTATTGCTGTTTTCACGGTCTAAAAAGCTTTTTTATCAGTTTCACTGTTTGTTAAGTATTTACTGGTATTTTTCGCTGCTTTTAAGCTATCTGTTCTGCTTGTTCTGGTTTTCCCACCAAGCAGCGTTTAAATAACTGATCTGCTAACTGTTTAAAACATTCTTTAGAGCCTCCTTGCTGATTTTCTGCTGTTTTAAACATTTTTAGTGTCTAACTGATATTTTTCAGCTGTTTTAAACATGCTCTAGTGTTTCCTGCTGAAACTAGGGTAGCTAGTAGCTATAGCACATTCTAGATACAGACTTGCTGGTTCTGGAACTGTTTGCAGTGGTTTGTTTGTTCTGAGCATGTTTTCTAGGCCATCTTGGATTGGAAGGGGCCTGTCTGCACTTTTGTGAGAGAATTGTGCTGATTGGGACCTGTCTGGTAAAGGAAGGCTGGTATAGGGCTTGGAATAAATACCCTCATTGGTCCTTTTGAATCTTTTTAAAGTTTTTTTCAAGTTTTTAGCTTCTGGTATTTAAGTCCTACATTTGGCAGATTTCTGTTTGTTTGTGTGTCACGCAGTACTGCACGCTGCCACACAGTTGTGAACAAAAACTGGACAGTTAAATTCAACAAACTTTCCCTAAAATCCAGGCAGAAATATCCATCCACTGAGCTCCTCAGTGATTGCTTCTGAATAGCCACACCTAGTGACAACAGTCTTCAACTTAGCATTATGAACAGTTGGACTTCCCTTGTTTCTCCTGCCAACCTTGTTGACTTGGGTCTATTGAGGCAGTGAGTGTAGCAATTGCCTCATGTACACAGACAGCCCTCTACTAATGTAGTTACACCAAGAATCTAGAATCCATGCTCCCTCTCACTCAAAACAGCAACACGGAGAAGGGTTTTCAACTCACCCACCACTACATATGCTCATAGTACCACTACGCATACACATACCACTACTCATACGCATAAATCCACATATGAGGAGGTTCTCTCAAAAAACATAAAGAAACACCAGAGACCTCCAAAACACAAGACTGCTACAACTAACATAGTCCCAACAGCACCCATGATACATGACAACACCGGTGTATCACCCACCAAGCTAGTAAGGCGTAACACTCAAAAGTCAAACTTTCTTGTCATTGGAGACTAAATAATGAGACACACAGATGTCCCACTCACCAGGTTGAACAAGGAGAAGGTCACGGTCAGCTGCCTGTCCAGTGCCAGGATTTTCCAGATCACACATTCACTCAGGTCTCTCAGCAACAAATAACATTATGACTCTGTCATAGTTCATGTTGGTATGAATGACCTGAGACCTACCTCACTGGACTATATGAAGAGAGACATGGTTGAGCTCTCTGAGTATGTGTCCCAGGCAGGTATGTTCCTAGCCTTGAGCAGCATACTACCCTCACCTAGAATGATGTCACAGTATAAACTAAAAAGGATTGTTTTCAATAATTGTCTCAGTTTTTGGTGTCATTCAAAGGGAATCCAGTTCCTGTCAGCCTGGGAAGC
Organism: Protopterus annectens; assembly: GCF_019279795.1. NCBI lineage: Eukaryota > Metazoa > Chordata > Ceratodontiformes > Protopteridae > Protopterus > Protopterus annectens. Next base: position 718,795,308 of record NC_056735.1, on the reverse strand, counting down.
CATGGTTGACAAACCTCGCTGCTTTACTAGAGACGGTTTGCAACTGGCACCTCAAGGCTATTGGCTTCTGCAAAGGCTCTTGCCTCCCTATAGTGCCTTTTTAGGCAAAGTCTTGAAAACAGCATTACCAACATGAAATTAACCAATCAGAACAAAATAAGGGTCATGCTGCTAAATGCTAGGAGCTTAAACCAAAAACTGCACTCCCTGGAAGCACTTCTACCACTAGAAGATGTAGATGTCTGTGCTATCACAGAAACCTGCTTCAAGGCCTCAGACAGTATCCCAGCCTTGTAAGGCTACAATGCCTTCCACACCTTTAGACTGCAAAATGAACATGTGAAAACCAAAGGAGGTGGTGTTTTAATCTATATTAGAGATCAATTCACCTCCTGTCTAGTTAGACTGGACAACTACATGGAGTTACTCCAGGTCCAGGTTACAGTGGGTAAGAGCCCCATTCAAGTCATAGCCAGTTATAGATCCCCCTCCTTGGGTCATGATGCCCACAAAGCCTACTTGACCAAACTGGAGGCAATCCAAATTCTACTGAACACACTGGTTATGGGAGATTTTAATTATCCCACCATCAGCTGGGAAACCTATGCTAGCCCTAACTTGCTTGCACAAAAGTTCATTGACTTTGTTAATTCAAATGCCTTGGAACAAATTGTCCATACCCCGACAAGGAGAACTAACATTCTGGATCTGGTCCTCACCAACATGTCAAACAGATGCACTGCCATAACGGTTGGACCCTCATTAGTTAAAACTGACCACAAATCAGTCACCTTCAAGCTGGCATTAATACCAGAACTCACAAAGGGTGAAATCAGACTAACAAACTTCACCAAGGCAAACTATACCCTCCTAGGTGAAGGTATAAATGCATTCCAAGCCCCACCCCAAGCTGCAAGTAGTAACTACGTCAAAGCTTGCACTAAAGCCCTGTACAATCACTTGGATAAATGTATTAAACTTGGCTGTACCAGAAAGAATCAAAGCCAGAACTCCAAGTAAAAAGAAGCTGCCATGGTGGACATCCAGCATCAACAATCTTTACAATAAATGCAAAGAGTTGCTGTCCAAGAAAACAAAGGCAAGGCCCCAGCAGTGTAAAAACACCCACCACAGCCTCAACAGGCAAATAAGACAAATGCTCCAAGGGCTGCTTTGAGAGAAACTTAGCAAGTACAGCCAAGGATAACCATAAGGCCTTTTACAGCTATGTATGTAACCTAAAGGGTAGGAAATGCATACCTCTTAACCTCTTAATGCAAAAAATCTGGTCAAAGCTTGACAAAATGGAGGTACAAATAGGGACATATTTTAAATATTCCTCTTATAAACTTAGAAAGTTGCTAGAGTAACAGGATTTGTTTTAATATACATTTTCTGAAGGATTTGAAGTCTGAAACTCAAATGTATGTCTTTATTTAGTGACTACAATCCTGAGATCATCCCAGTGATTTGCCAGGAAAAAAAGAGAACAGGCCAAAAATATAAGCCAAAAATCTGGACATTCTGTGAAAACTGTACAGTTGAGAGGTATGGTCAGCGAAGCATGTAGAAAACTAGTAGCCAACAGTATCACATACACACTGACCCCACAGAAATAGCAAACCTGCTAGTGGATCGGTTTGGCAAAAATTTTACACCCTTATCCCCTCTTAACTTACAACAAACCTTCCTCCAAATTTTCCCCCCACCCTTACATATCTGAAGAGCAGGTCCTCAAAGCCTTGTCCAAGACAAATCACACAGCCTCTGTGGGAACAGGTGACATCCCAGACTGTCTTCTAAACAGGCTACAACATGAACTAGCATCACCACTAAGTACTCCTTACAATTATATCCTAACTACAGTCTTTGTTCCTGCAGAGTGGAGAATGACAACAGTTATTCATCTCCACAAAGGAGGCCTAGCAACAGCCCCAGGGAATTACAGACCCAAAAGCCTGACCAGCCTCATCTGTAAGGCCATGGAACATATCATTACGGACCTCATAAATAAAGACATAGGTGACCTCCAAAGCCTGGATCCTACCCAATTCGGCTTCATGAAGGGCAGCTCCTGCCTGTTAAGTCTGGTGGATTTCTTTGTACACAGCATACCTCGACCTGGCAAAGGCTTTCGACACAATCTCACATTCAGGCATTATCGATAAACTTAGTAAACTGAATGTAAATCCCCTTCTTTGTAAGATGGGCTGCCAACTGGCTCACAAACCAGACATAGACTATCAAAGTAGGTGACTCCACATCAAATAGCAGACCTGTTATCAGTGAGGTGCCACAGGAGTCAATGCTGGGCCCCCCTACTGTTTGGTATACACTTCTCAGAAGTTCAGATAAAAACTAAGGGGTTGTGGCTGACCAAGTTTGCAGATGACTGCAAACTAGGTACAATCATTGAATCCCCAAATGATGTCAGTATATTCCAAGAGGGTCTCATGCAAACTGATGACTGGTGTCTTAGTCATGGTCTCAAACTGAATGCAAAGAAATGCATCATCATTACCTTTGGCACAAACAATGTCCCCTCTCACTAGCAAATCAACAACAATACCCTAAGTACCCATGAAGTGGTAAGGGACCTGGGATCACAAGTTGACTGTGACCTTAACTTCGACCACCATGCGTCTACTGTAGTAAGGAAAGCTTTCTATGCAGCACACTTGATTAGTAAAGTCATTGCCTCAAGATCAAAAGAAGTTATAACCCACCTATACTCGGCACTTATCCGGCCCATAATTGAGTATAATGCCCCATTTGGCATGTACTGTACTAAGCACTTGCAGCAATTAGAGAGACCTCAGAGGTTTTTAACAAAGAAGATTAAGGGGCTCCAGCATGTGCCTTACACAGACCAACTAAAGTCCCTGTCACTATACTCCATATTGTAAAGACTTCTTAGAGGAGACATATGCCTGGCCTACAGAGCAAACCAAGACCCAAACCTTAAGAACTTGCTACATATCCCTAAATCAAATGGGAATAGGGCTACCCATTCCAGGGACTTAAATGTGGCCTTCAACTTAAACAGGACATGCTGTAGGGACAAATTTAACTCCCAGTGACTGCTGCATCTTTGGAACAGGCTACCAAGTCATGTGAAGCACAGTACCTCTATGACACTGTTCACTGTTCTATGACCTGGACGAGTGGATGGGGCACCATAAATTCTTACTGGGGATAGAGCCGACAACCCTCCTGGGCATGGGTAGTCATCACTAAATGCAGTTTTGGGTATTGACTAGCATTTCTGTGATATTACATTGGGATGAAACAGCTAGGCTTAAATTACCTCATGGTAGGTAACCCAGTAATCTCCTATAATCCTATGGATCTTAAGTATACATTCCTGCACATTGCTGTATGCACTTGAGAAAGTGGTATAAAATCTTGCTAGAAGGATGGCTATGAATGCCCTGTAGCATCTCTCGCTGCCTCTACAAATTTCCAGTGGCCAGTAACTGCTGCTATTATTCCTATCTACATGGATATCTGCTGGATCCTTGCACCATACACCTTCACCCCCCAAACCGATTATGCAGAGTATCCAGTATTTGCAGATTCATATAGAAATGGTCTTGCTGTTTCTGTTAGGAGAGTAATGTATATGAACCTTTGTGCTTGAAGCTCCATTTTCCTCATAAGCAACTTGCAGCATAGCCCAAACTCATATAATAGTACAGAAACTTGTATGAGATATTCTTACAGAAGGACACTAAGCAGTTTGATAGCTTATCATTTCAGCAACATTTATCTCAAGGGCTTTCATATTATAACATTAATTCTTAAAGCTTAAAGCTAAGCAGTTCAATGGCTTATTATTTCAGCAACATTTCAACTCACTTTAATACCTTACCATTTCAGCAATATTTTTACCTCAAGAAGATTCATATTATGTTGATTAGCAACAGCATTACAATTTTAGGGAGGCTGGCATAATGGTTAAGGTATTTCCCTTACACACACAAGGTACAGGGTTTGATTCTCACATGGGGTAATTGCCTAGACTTAAAATGGCCCACAAGGGCAGTTAGTCTAGTACCAATCTATGAACCTATAAACATGGGGTCAAACAAAGGGCTATAAGAAAAGGCAAAACAGTGAATGTCTGTAGGAAATAACACTTAGCAGCATTACATTTTTAGAAGATACAAAAGGCAATGTAATATCAAGGAAAACCAATAAACTAATATAGTAAACACAGGAATCCTACAGTTTACCTACTACCGTGATGATCCACTGCCAGTGGAAGGAAAGTGAAAGATATAGGTGTTACTGCAGTAGACAAAAGGAGGAAGGTAGAGAGGTGATAAGGGTTACAGAGTTACAGAGTAGAAGGATGAAGAGTGGTGGAGGGGTTATAGTGTAGATAGACTGCTATGGAAATTGATTTTCCCTTTGAGTTAAAGCAAGACACTCTACACAAATTAGCTGGAGAGCATGTTGTGTGGTTTATATGATAGCACATAAAGTTGCACAATATTCACAAACGAGTATTCTTACATGGGGAATCACTACTAATTAAACATTATTAAAATTTACTAGTTATCCATGGCTGTCTTGCTAATTTGGAATTTGTTTAGTTTCTCAGCATCTCCCTCAACTGTGGAAAAGACTCTCCTGCAGATAAAGCAGTGCAGTACACTATCTTCCCTTAAACTGTACCTAGATAATTGGATGAGTACTCATATATTAACCTCAAGCATGACTGGCATAGCCCTTCTCGAGAAAGGAGGTACAGTCTAGATGGGAGCTGGCAAGGTGAAGCAGTTGCAACACTCAGTAGCCTTGAACTTTCTGTGATTCCTGTGATTCCTTTGATTCAAATTCCAACACAGTTGCTTACTAATGCTTTTCTCCAAAATAGCTGTTTAGTATGGGAATACGTAAAAACATTAGTTTATTCACAGCTGACAATCTTTATTGCAGAATTAATTAATTAATTTATAGATACATGTATTTATTTTGGGGACAAAACCATTAGAGATTTGTTATTTAGAAAATTTGCATTGCATTACTACTGAAGTCCTTCATATTCCAACCTATAGCAGTAAGCAGAAAAGTGTCTGTAGCATAGTTTGCAGACCCATGTATTTATGTTGTTAAAGATAACTAAACTAGTCTTACCTCATTCATCTTTCCAATGAAATGAAAATGAGTAAAAAAAAAAATAAATATATATATATATATATATATATATATATATATATACACACACACACACACACACACACACACACACACACACACACACACACGCACACATCTGGTTTTACTTCAGAATCCTGAAATATCACAATCTTGAATTTCATAAAACTTCATAATCTGGAAGCCCTGAAAATTCAAAATCCTGAATTCCAAAAGACTGAAAACACACAGGATACATATACTGACTATAGAGAACACAAACCAGATTACATTACACCATCCATTGCAGCCCCCATGTGGGGGGCTGCACCCCCACACCCCCTGCTACTTAGATATATCAACTCCAAAACTACACTTCGCTACACTATCATGAGTTATGTTGTAGTATAGCAAGTTAAAAGGGAATGTTACTAAGGTTACAACAGGCAGTCATGAACACATGTGATGGTATGTTTGTCATTTTTTTTCTGTGGACTGCAATCTTGGACTTTATATATTTAATTAGCAGGGGTGTGGGGGCACAGCCCTTCCTGCCCATACTTGGTGAAAAGTGCTATCCTTTGTCTTGCATGTGTTTCTATGTGTCCTTGTACTGAAATATTGTCATTCTTTGTGTCCTGTATATTTTCAGTAATTTGTGATTCAGGATTTTGAGTTTTCAGGATTTTGGGTTCCGGATTATAAAGTTCAGGATTGTGATATTTCAGGATTCTGAAGTGAAAATGTGATGGCTGCCAGCCTAGCCAGATAGAATTGTGCAGATAATTCTATCATTTTTAAATATGAATGTTGAACTACAGACTTGTTTTCTTAAATGAAAGAATATGCTGTGAAATGTGAACTTAAAACAATGTAACAACATTGTCCTCAGCTGTAAAGAAAGCTAAGACAAGCATTTCTTGTTTGTCCTTTGAAGTTCAAATTATTTCATGACTGTTTTTGATATTTACAATTGGGCTTCGGTCAGGCTAGGGGAAGTCATCCTACCTATTGTTTTAACTTAAGGAATAATTACTAGAGTTTACACGTGGGATGTCTTTTATGGCTGTAGTTTCCTGCAGCTGCAAGATAACAAAAGAATGTAGTATATGTTGGCCTGGGAACCTGAGGAAAGTGTAAAAATGAGGTAATGGGAATCAGGACTGAAAATAGCAATTTAAACAGAGAGAATCAGAAGGCATTAAGCATTTTTGTCTTGATCATCCAGCTCACATCAGTGTCTTGCTCATATGTAAGTTATCTTAGACTTGTGTTTTCTTTTAGAGATAGCTAAAAACTAGAAAGATTAGAGTAAGTATTTTTCTGTGATGTCAGAACTGTACTACTGAATTATTTTAAGTATTTCTGTGTGATCTCTGAACTTTTGACTAGCATTGTATAGTAGAAAGTATTGTCTTGTGGTTTTAATTATTTATTATTAAATATTTTAAAACATTTTAACTGTGGCTGGCTTGTGTAGAGATAATTTAAGCTCTTTAGAGTACTTGTATGCCTCTGGTAAAACTGTACAAAGCCACTCCTATAGCTTTAGCCCTGGGCTATACTACCAATTGGATAATAATATTGCACAGTAATAGTTGGACACACTTTTAAGGGCCTTTGAGTAGCTGATAAGTATTAGCTGGGTGGTGGCAGTGATTTCTACCATATAGTCTGGGTAAAAGGGACACAGCTGGAGAACCTGTGCCAGCCTTCCCC